>NW_027506867.1:2441073-2671073 GCF_052324685.1 Brachyhypopomus gauderio
GCTAGCTTGGCCTGCATACTGGATGAATGGATCTTTCTAGAAAAAGTGAGTGATTTGGGGACAGGCGTTCCAGCTGCACTCTCTGTTGGAGGCTGACGGACTCGTAGGCTACTGCTGGCTTGCAGACGCGCTAACATAAACCCACCAGCGCCGTCACGTGCCAAAGCCTGCAGAGTCCCGCAGAGCCGAACTTTCACCCTTGACCAGAGGATGAGGTCAAGCACAAAATCTAAAACATTTGAGAGAAATAACGAAGGTGCACAGGCAATGATGACATGTTTCCGTTTTAATAGCAAAATACTGTTATTGTATAATTACACAGATGTTTCATTTCTTAGCTAAATGGCACGCCTCCCACATTTCCATCTGAGGACCACAACTACAACCCCCAGAATGCTAAGCTCAGCTCAATTACCAACCAGAGGACGGTCCATCGTTCTTCATCTCCGGACTATTAATCTCACCTGTGTCATATTATCTCCTATTGTCCCTTGATGGTCGGTTTCTTTGCAAAGTATTGCATCCCTTTCAGTTTGTGTATAGTGAGCGGTTCTCTTCTGTCAGTTTGCCTTCTTAAACATGGTTGTACTTTTGCATTAGTTCGCCTGGCCTGTTTTGTCTTTCTGGTTTTTGACTTTATTTCCGTGTGTTTGACTACTCCCGTGGTTACCCCGTTTGGTCGCTGTTTAACCCTGGTTCTGACTCTGTTTACTCCGTTTGGTCGCTGTTTAACCCTGGTTCTGACCCTAGCCTGTCTATTGACTCTGAGTACGGATCGCCCTTTGCTCAAAAAAATTGTTCGCAAACGTCTAACTTGTTTGAGCTTGTTACAATAAGATTAATTACAAATGAATTTAAGTTAACTCACTGCACCTTCGTATTCCAGTCAGTTGAAATATTCGCTATCTAAGATGCGAAAGTGCAAAGAAGAGTCTCTTCTACATTGCTCTATGTTGTTTCTTGCCTCAAGTTTCTGAATGCAGTCTTTCAAGTCTTTATTAGAGGCCGACCGTTTACTTAAATAGTAATATAGCCCAATATGTCCCCCGTGTGGATGACAAGGTGAAGCGCAGAAAATATCCCTGTTGCGCTGTTTCTTCCGATAGGGCAGGCCAACAGGCTGAACAAACACAAGTTCCACACATAATATTGTAAAAAAATCCGCCTACAATGTATCCAGATTATATAAACCATAAAGCTGTTCATCAAACTATTTAAACCAATATATTTCGACGCGTAATACTAACTGTCCTAACACGTCTTAAGAGAAATACCAAACCAACGAACACGTAATACGGTTACTTTGACATGTAATATACAGTCATGGCCAAAAGTTTTGAGAATGATACAAATATTAATTTTTACAAAGTCTACTGCTTCAGTTTTTATAATGGTAATTTGCATATACTCCAGAATGTTATAAAGAGTGATCAGCTTCACAGCAATTAATTGCAAAGTCAATATTTGCCTAGAAAGTGAACTTTATCCCCCAAAACACATTTCAACGTCATTGCAGCCCTGCCTTAAAAGGACCAGCTAACATCGTTTCAGTGATTGCTCCATTAACACAGGTGTGGGTGTTGATGAGGACAGGGCTGGAGATTAATCTGTCATGATTAAGTAAGAACGACACCACTGGACACTTTAAAAGGAGGCTGGTGCTTGGCATCATTGTTTCTCTTCTATTAACCATGGTTATCTTGAAAGAAACATGTGCAGTCATCATTGCACTGCAAAAAAAATGGCCTAACGGAAGAGTATTGCAGCTAGAAAGATTGCACCTCAGTCAACAATCTATCACATCATCAAGAACTTCAAGGAGAGAGGTTCCATTGTTGCCAAAAAAGCTCCAGGGTGCCCAAGAAAGACCAGCAAGTGCCAGGACCTTCTTTTAAAGGTGTTTCAGCTGCGGGATCGGGCTACCAGCAGTGCAGAGCTTGCTCAGGAATGGCAGCAGGCAGGTGTGAGTGCATCTGCACACACTGTGAGGCGGAGACTCTTGGAGCAAGGCCTGGTCTCAATTAGGGCAACAAAGAAGCCACTTCTCTCCAGAAAAAACATCAAGGACAGACTGATATTCTGCAAAAGGTACAGGGAGTGGACTGCTGAGGACTGGGGTAAAGTGATTTTCTCCCCAGATCTTAATCCCATTGAGAACTTGTGGTCAATCAAGAGACGAGTGGATAAACAAAAACCTACACATTCTGACAAAATGCAAGCATTGATTGTGCAAGAATGGACTGCTATCAGTCAGGATTTGGTCCAGAAGTTGATTGAGAGCATGCCACGGAGAATTGCAGAGGTCCTGAAGAAGGGTCAACACTGCAAATATTGACTTGCTGCATTAACTCATTCTAACTGTCAATAAAAGCTTTTGTTACTCATAATATGATTGCAATTATATTTCTGTATGTGATAAAAACATCTGACAAACACACATAAAAACCAGAGGGCAGCACATCATGTGAAAATATAATAATTGTGTCATTCTCAAAATTTTTGGCCATGACTATGTCAAGACATCCCCTATACCAAGGGTGTCAAACATAAGGCCCAGTGTTCAGAATACACTCCATTTTATTTAAAATCTGCAGTTCCTATATTGTCCGCTAGGAACAGTGTTCTTGTCAGTTCTATCGCTTTACCCGCTTTTTTCTGTTGATCCTGGCACCCTCTTAAGTGAAATGTCTTCGTAAAAAGTAAAAGTAGAAAGTTGTTCATAATATATTTAGTTAAATAAATAGACCCCCAGACTAAAATGAGTTTGACACCCGTGCCGAACAAAAAAATACAACACAGATATTGTAAACTTTAGTTTGTGCGGTGGTTATAAACTAACCGCTAGGGGGCGATCTCTCTCTCTGATTAAACGGGTTGATAGTGTGCCAGGCTGATCATTTTAACAACAACAAAATGCAAGCGGAGGAAGGAGGAGCTCAACTGTCAAACCCCTTCCTGGTAAAACTGTCATCTTATCGTCCGCCTCAGCACGCACATTAGTTGTCCACAGGCTACGTCTTTGGGAGGATCTGTCTCGCCAAGCAGTACAAGGCGGCTTGGCCGGTAAGCTAACTGTCAATGCGGAGAAGCCCTGGAACAGAGCTGGGGATCTGCGCTTTGTTAGTCAGCCATAACGGACGGAAGACTCGCTGTTATTTGACAGCTTGCCTCCCTCTGAATGTCTTCATCTGCAAGCCGAAACTGAACGAGGTAACTATCTAAATATCCTGACTTTTTAAACTCGGTAAACTAGTTTACCATAGAGAAGCGCCGTCTAGTTTAACATCTCTTAACGACCGTGCGGCCCTCTGAAGTTAAAGGCGTATCATTTCATCTTCACGTGAATGTCCACCGGCTGTTGTGGACTCGCTGTGCGGCCCCATGACCCGAGCAGAGGCGTGAAGTCTGTTAGGCTATAAACAACCACTGCGACACCGTCTGTGGTCCAGACGCCTTCAGACAGTCTGTCCCGTGTAGGGACTGAGTGATTCGCCTGTGTGTGTGTGTTATATATATATATATATATATATATATATATATATATATATATATATATATATATATATATATATATATTTCCAGCTGTTTAGCTTGAGCTTTTCATTTTATCATGAGTCACTCTTAAGTTAAATTCTTTCTTCTCTCCTCCCTCTCTCTCTCTCTCTCTCTCTCTCTCTCTCTCGCTCTCTCTCTCATACACACTCACACACACACACACACACACACACACACACACATTTGTGGTTTAATTAGTGTTGCCCCGTGGGGTGTGTGTGTGTGTGTGTGTGTGTGTGTGAGAGAGAGAGAGAGAGAGAGAGAGAGAGAGTGCTTGTGAGTGCACAACAGTTTTGCTACATTGTTCAGAGCCAGGTCTGGAGTCACTGTTCTATTCCCTGAGTCAATCTCTCTCTCAGAGCCCCATTTGCACAACA
Organism: Brachyhypopomus gauderio; assembly: GCF_052324685.1. NCBI lineage: Eukaryota > Metazoa > Chordata > Actinopteri > Gymnotiformes > Hypopomidae > Brachyhypopomus > Brachyhypopomus gauderio. The sequence continues at coordinate 2,445,006 of NW_027506867.1, forward strand.
GAGAGAGAGATAGAGGGTTGAAGACCATGTTTACTGATGTTGCTTTGCCGCTTAGCCAGTGGACAGCAGCACCTAATTGAGCATACAGTACCTAAACACAGTATGTGAAGGTGAAACCAGGCAAGACAGTAAGGCATGTATCCAATCATTCATTTGTCCATGTTGTGAACAGTTTGTCCATGTGCCGATTGTGTTATTCCCAAACGGGAAATGACGCCGATCACATTCTGATGTTTGAGTTTGTTTCCCCTGGGGACATCCCCACTTCCGTCCTCCAGGAAACTAGGAGAATAGTCCAGTATCATCCTCGTTCCCCATGACTTTCCTATGATGTGATATCGTGTTTTGTGTTTTATATTGTGTGATGGTGTGTTTTTATCACACTAGGCTCACTGGACAGGCTCAGTACACACCCACACACACACACACACACACACACACAGAGCAGTGTAAAGCTAGGTTTATACTTCATGTTTTGCAACAGTTGAGTACAAACACACACAGAAACCCTGTCTGGTAAGCTATGGTGTTGGGTCATGTTAATTAGCTTTTCTTACTTCCTTTAGCCTTGGCTGGTTGGATTACAGCTCAGAATTCAGAGAGAGAAAAGTATTTTTTCCAGTATTCGGTTGTGACTTTAGTTTGGTTACTGTGATGGTTAGTTTGGTTACTGTGGAGTGTGAGTTTGGGGGTTTTTCATCTTATTTCAGCACAGACAGACAGTCTTTGGCCCAGAATGGTAACGTGACTGACCGAGCCCTGCTGCTGGGTGTGATGGGCGATCATTGGACAGGTCTGCATGCTGGGTCTTCATCACCGTCATCTAATCCCATTCTAGCAAGCAGCAACATTCTAACCTGGATTATAGAGATTATAGCCTGAAATATGGGAGGCGTATGTCAGAAGTCTTGAAATTGTGGAAAATGAGGCAGTACGCGAGGGAAACACAGTCATCTTCGGTTTCTTCACTTAGAAATGTGGTTTTGGTTATTTGAGTCTAGTTTTACTTGTGTTTGTTTTACATTTTCAGGTTTATTTGATACTGGTATCAGTTTATATCGATTAATGAAAATCTCACTGGTGCTTTGTGGTATCCTAATAATGTTTGTAAAAGTCTGATATCTCTGCTATGTTGTACTGTGTGTGTGTCCTGTGGGTTCTCTGTTCTTCTATTATGTTCTCGCTGTTCCTAGGATGAGAGTGGGGAGAAACAAGACAAGACTATTGATGAAGTGTTAATGAAAAGATGCGAAAAGGGGAAGAGATGCTATTCAGAGTGTGTGTGTGTGTATGTGTGTGTGTGTGTGTGTGTGTGTGTGTGTGTGTGTGTGTGTGTGTGTGTGCGTGTGTGTGTGAGAGTCAGACCACTTCTGTGGCTGTTTGGGTTGGTTCTCACTTTTGAAATTAGACCTTGTGCACCCTTGCCAGACAACAACTGCTTGAGTCCTGTGTGCGTGAGTGTCTGTGTGCTTGCGTGTCTGTGTGCATGAGTGTCTGTGTGCTTGCGTGTCTGTGCGTGTGTAGGCCAGCGAGAGGAAGAGAGACAGAAACGTAGACTTTCCTGCAGTACACAGACACAGGTTTTTCGCATCTACCCCAGTTGAAAAACCTCTGAAAATAAAGACAGATAAAAACCTCTTTGACATGTCGTTCCCCTGCTAAGCACAACTGTAACTGGGGATAATTGGTGCGTTGGTGGGCCGATATGGCATCGTCCAATGGGGATGGCCTGTAGTGATGCAGTTTAGTCAAGGACTAAGCCTAATTCTTATCTGGGGAAACAGTCTATAGTCAGACTGCAGTGAAGCCATTCAAGAATCTCAATACATGACAGCAGAAAACCGCCGTCCCATGCTGTTTCAAAACACTGTGTGTTTTGTAAGTTCACTTTTTTGTATGTGCTACTCACTAATGTAACGTTCACGTGCCGGTGTTCGTGTCTGTATTCGTGGAACGCATCCATGAAGGACGGAGAATATTAGATTCTGTTGATTGCCTAATGGATGGATCGTCTGTGCAGAAATGTCGAGGCGCAGTTCCCGCTTGCTGACGAGTCGGTACTACACCCAAGAGGATGATGCCGCCAGCACCTGCTCGAATGGGTCTGCTGGACCAATCTACTACAAAGAGAGTCCTGTGAGGTGTGTGTGTGTGTGTGTGTGTCTGTGTGTGCGGCTGTGGGTTTTTGTGCGTGCATTTGGATAACATCTGCCTCTTTCTCTCCAAATTCTCTCTCTCTCTCTCTCTCTCTCTCTCTCTCTCAGGGTCTTTAAGAAGAAGATCACCCGCAAGCTGGTTGGGTCTTCCCGCACCTCTAGCCGTACCAGCAGTCTCAGTGAGTCACATGACCTCATGGAGGAGGAGCTTACAGGTCAGTGCTGATGAAATCAATGAAGTTGTGCTTTGCATACAGTATATCAGTTTATCTCTGTAATCCCTTCATATACCTATTACCATGTACCTAAAACGGTATTCTGATACTATCTATATACCTATACAGTATACCTAATACTCTCCGTATTCCTAATATACACCAGATACTTCCTATTTAAATTCATGCATAAATGTAGAGCTCCTACTGTGTTGACCCGGTGTTGTGACTCCTGGTAGGCGTGGCCTCACCCGTTCAGGCTGGAGTCTGGAGAAGGAGTCCTGTTATCCAGGCCCCGCCCCCACTTTCACCGCAGACGTCCCAGTCCACAGAGCCGACAGGCTTCTCCTCAGGATACTCCTCAGCAGAGGATGGTGACTACCGGAGCCACCCGCTGAACACATGCACCAGTGAGTGTGTGTGTGTGTGTGTGTGTGTGTGTGTGTGTGTGTGTGTGTGTGTGTGTGTGCGCGTACGTGCGTGCGTGCGTGCTGTGTGTGTGTTCGTGCGTGCGTGCGTGTGTGTGTGTTCGTGCGTGCGTGTGTTCGTGCGTGCGTGTGTTCGTGCGTGCGTGTGTTCGTGCGTGTGTGTGTGTGTGTGTGTGTGTGTGTGTGTGTGTGTGTGTGTGTGTGCGTGCGTGTTGGGGGACGGCGGATATGTTAAGTCATTCTGACAGCGTAACCACATTGTCTTCCTGCGTCTTTGTGTCTCTGTGCAGCCACAGCCTGTCCCACTTTGATCCACTGACTTTTCACTGAAGGGTATACAAAAAATGTTCATGTAGGAGGTAGTATATAGGATATATGTTAGCGTAGGAGATAGTGTATAAGATGTATGTTAGCATAGGAGGTAGCGTATAGGATATATGTTAGCGTAGGAGATAGTGTATAAGTTGTATGTTAGCATAGGAGGTAGCGTATAGGATATATGTTAGCGTAGGAGATAGCGTATAAGATGTATGTTAGCATAGGAGGTAGCGTATAGGATATATGTTAGCGTAGGAGATAGTGTATAAGATGTATGTTAGCATAGGAGGTAGCGTATAGGATATATGTTAGCGTAGGAGATAGCGTATAAGATGTATGTTAGCATAGGAGGTAGCGTATAGGATATATGTTAGCGTAGGAGATAGCGTATAAGATGTATGTTAGCATAGGAGGTAGCGTATAGGATATATGTTAGCGTAGGAGATAGCGTATAAGATGTATGTTAGCATAGGAGGTAGCGTATAGGATATATGTTAGCGTAGGAGATAGCGTATAAGATGTATGTTAGCATAGGTGGTAGCGTATAGGATATATGTTAGCGTAGGAGATAGCGTATAAGATGTATGTTAGCATAGGAGGTAGCGTATAGGATATATGTTAGCGTAGGAGATAGCGTATAAGATGTATGTTAGCATAGGAGGTAGCATATAGGATATATGTTAGCGTAGGAGATAGCGTATAACTGTGCGTTCACACCGAAAGCGATAAAATCGCTCTCCGTCGCCGAGTCGCCAGCATCGCGTCGCGTGGGGGCGTGTCCAACATCACGCCTGCATGCAGCACGTGACAGATATGCAAATCACGTTTTTAAAGCAGGACGCAGTATTTATTTTAATCTATTGATTACAGGACACACGATTATAAAGGAGTGCGTGTATAAAACATAGTGTGTGTATAAAACACATATAGTATATATGTATACATATAACACATATATGTATTTTTTTTACTTTTTACCCCTGACCCGAAGATCAAACAGGAATTTAAAAAATCATAACCAATAATAGGGTATACAGTTGTGATCAAATTTATTCAACCCCCACTGAAATAAAGTGTTTTGGCCAGTTTGACATTGATTTTGATCATTTCAGTCATCTTATTTACAATTATATCAAAGAGGCACTTATAAATTAGACAAACATAACATAATATTTATGATGGAATAACCACAAATGTCTTTACTGTGCTCACATCATTATCAGTTTTATTCAACCCCCTAGTGACATTATTTTTTAGTACTTAGTACAACATCCTTTTCCAGTTATGACAGCTTTCAAGCGTGAAGCATAGCTTGACACAAGTGTCTTGCAGCGACCTATGGGTATCTTAGCCCATTCTTCATGGGCAAAAGCCTCCAGTTCAGTCACATTCTTAGGCTTGCGCACTGCAACTGCCTTCTTTAGGTCCCACCAGAGGTTCTCAATTGGATTTAAGTCTGGTGATTGCGATGGCCACTCTAGAATGTTCCAGCCTTTCATGTTCAACCATGCTCTAGTGGACTTGGATGTGTGCTTCGGATCATTGTCCTGTTGGAAGGTCCAACGTCTCCCAAGCCGCAGGTTTGTGACTGACTCCATCACATTTTCCTCCAAGATCTCCTGGTACTGAAGGGAATTCATGGTACCCTGCACACGTTGAAGCTTTCCTGTACCATTAGAAGCAAAACAGCCCCAAAGCATAATTGACCCCCCGCCATGCTTCACAGTAGGCAAGGTGTTCTTTTGTTCATAAGCCTGGTTCTTCCTTCTCCAAACATAGCGCTGGTCCATTGTCCCAAACAGTTCTAATTTAGTTTCATCTGACCACAGTACACTGTCCCAAAACCTTTGTGGCTTGTCCACATGACTTTTGGCATACTGCAGTCGACTTTTCTTGTTCTTTGGAGTCAGCAAGGGGGTGCGTCTGGGCGTTCTGGCATGGAGGTCTTCGTTATGCAGTGCGCGCCTTATTGTCTGAGCTGAAACTTCAGTGCCCACATCTGACAGGTCTTTTTTCAGTTCCTTAGTAGTCACGCGGGGATTTTTCTCCACATTACGCTTCAGGTAGCGCACAGCAGTCGCGGTCAGGATCTTCTTTCTGCCACGACCAGGTAACGTTTCCACTGTGCCTTTTAACTTGAACTTGCGAATGATACTTCCGATAGTGTCTCTTGGAATATTTAATAACTTCGCAATCTTTTTATATCCATTGCCATTCTTGTGAAGAGCAATAACCTCTTCTCTTGTCTTCTGGGACCATTCTCTTGCCTTCACCATGCTTGGAAACACACCAGTAGATGTCTAGAAGGAGCTGAGTATCACAGTCCTTTTAAATCTGCCTAATTGGTGCTTATCATGCTTGATTGCTGCTCGTTGACATCCACAGATGTTTTCAATACCTGATGGAAAACACTGGAATGAACCTCTGTTCTTAGGAGTGGTAGTCGTAAAGGGGTTGAATAATTGTGTCAATGAAGAAATCACAAAAAGGCCATTTAATACTTTATGACAAAAAAAATTGATGCTATCTTAGTTGCATTTAGTTCTTTAACAAGTCCTTGTAAGATTTCATTATGAACACAATTACAAATGTGCACTGAATTCCATAAAACCCTTCGCAGCATTGGGGGTTGAATAAATTTGATCACAACTGTACGCTAATTTATTGCAGATGTTTTTTAACAAATGAACATTATTCCCTCCAAAAATAAACATCGTAAAGTGCGGGACATCCAGAGACAGCCACTATTAATCTCTCCTCCATTTTGCAATCGGAACAAATAATCAGTAGGAACCAAAGTCAGAGGTGCGGTTTCGGAGGAGGGTGCAAACATACTTTCTGATTGGTAGTCGCCGCCGCGCGTCACTGCTCATTTGCATAAAGTTGAGCCAAGCTCAACTTGTTCGCGTCGCTCAAATCGCTCACTTCGCGCCACGCCGCGTCGCGTCGCTGGGTGTCGCTCACTCTCATTGAAAATGAATGACTTCCGGTCGCCATGTCGCTCTCGTCGCTTTCGGTGTGAACGCACAGTTAGATGTATGTTAGCATAGGAGGTAGCGTATAGGATATATGTTAGCGTAGGAGGTAGCGTATAGGATATATGTTAGCGTAGGAGGTAGCGTATAGGATATATGTTAGCGTAGGAGGTAGCGTATAGGATATAAGTTAGCGTAGGAGGTAGCGTATAGGATATATGTTAGAGTAAGAGGTAGTATATAGGATATATGTTGGCGTAGGAGGTAGCGTATAGTAGAGGTCTGCGCGGGACTGCTTTTTTAATCCTACTCCCGCCCGCTCCCACTTGTTTTAGTCCCACTCCCACCAATAAATCGTTTGTTTTAATCCCGCTCCCGCCTGCACTGACCAGAAAATCGCTTGTTTTAATCCCACACCCGCCCACCACATACACGTTTCTGTCGCCCCCCGCCCGCAATCCTAATATGAATTGAATTAATTAAATTTAGTACTTGAAATTTTCTCATGTATTTATTAAAACAGCAATATAGCGATGGATCGCGCTGTCCCATTTCTTACCACAGTCCAAACACATGCCGTCAGGTGACGTACACCAACACTTTCTGAAATCTATCACAACAAGCAAATGGTAGACGATTTCCATCTCCATTAATTACAATGGAATATGACTTCCATACATCAGACTTCCTGTAGTTGGTTTAATTGTGGTGTATTCGCCTGTTTTAATTGAATTTTCCACCGCTGAAACTGGTTGACCGTCTACACCAGGGGTTGGCAACGTATGGCACACGACACGCTGGACCAGCATGTCCAAAATACCTGCGCGAGCGGCAGAGGCGTTTATACTTGGCGATCAATCGCGATATAATATTTAATTTGTGACCATTTACACCTCCCCTCCGCTAACAATTTACACTCGCCACCCCCGACCCCTGGTCTACAGTCTGCCATTTCGGTATCAAAATGACAAAATGACGCCCACTTCATGTTCACGTGATCAGTTGCTTGCTTTCGTTCTGTTCCTTATGCATGGAAATCATTGCGTTGTTATTATTATAATTTTCTAGACTATTTATTAATTTGCGGGATTTTTCTACATGTATATGTGGTCCCGCTCCCGCATCGCCTGCACTAATTAAACTCCCGCTTCCGCCAATAACAATTAAATTCTGTCCCGCGCCGCAAGATATTCTGATGGGTCCTGCGGGATTACCGCGGGAGTGCAGACCTCTAGCATATAGGACCCCCATACTCAAATAGCTGTTTTGAAAAGTTTTTTTTTTTTTGGAATTTTTTTTTTTTCAATCGCGCTATCCGCTCTTATTTTGACGATGCTGGGGATTGCCTCTATGGCAACAACAAACAGGTAGCAGACCAAACAAGGTTCACACCCCCCGTTGACTGATTTACTCCACCTGTGTCTTTCTCACAGGTCCCATTCGGACATCCGAGTTTAAGTTCCAGGACGCGCTTGACTCCACAGGTACTCAGTACCCACCATATTACTCAGACTTAATCATTAACACCTGGCTGAATGATGTTTTGTGTTTGTTTGTTTGTTTGTTTAGCTCATGCCCTTGCGATGCTCTTTTGGTGGCTGGGAACAGCATGGTACAGTCTGACCTCTGGAATCTCTCTGCTGGACGTTTTCCTGCTTAGCAGGTAAGTGTGTGTGCATGAGTGCATGTCAGCGTGTGTGTGCGAGTGTGTTTGTGTTGTGTATTAGTCTCTGGGCTCTGCATGACCACGCTCTCCCTCCATCTATCTACAGACACACAGCAGGTGTGAGGAAAGCCATCCTCCTCCTCTTCCTCTTCCTTTTGTTGGTTTTTGGTGAGTCTGCACATGAATGTTTCGGTCACTTCGTTTCCAATTCGTGTCAATGCAAAAGACAAAATGACAGGAACACATGTACCGATGTAGTGTAGGTGTGCTGGTAGCAGGTACAAAATGACTGCAGGTGTATGGATGACAGGTGTGACAGATTCTGTGACAGCTGTGTTATTCTGTACAGGAATATGGTACTGGTATCCACAACGGTTCCACACGTCTACAAAGTCCACCACTGATCAGACACACCTTCACACACCTGTCCAAACCCCTCTGGACGTGAGTACTCCTGCCCCTGCAGGACAGACGCATATACAGGTGATCTAGAGGATGGACTGTGTGGTGAACAGTTTTGTACTACTCACTAATAATTATTATATTATATATTATAATAAATCTGCCTTTCTCTCTGTCGCCCCCTGCAGGATCATGTTTTCAGTGCAAGGTTGTTTGCTATGAGGGACGAGATTTACGCTGGCATTCGGGAGCAGGAGACCAAGTGGTCTGAGAGCAGAGCCAGAGATATGGAGTCTCTACTGGTGAGAGAGAGAGAGAGAGAGAGAGAGAGAGAGAGAGAGAGAGAGAGAGAGAGAGAGGCACAGACTAAATGATTCATTATGTCATAGGATTCTATTTCAAATTATTGGTGTGGATTATAAGGGGTACAATTCAATAAAATCACCATATGGCATCACCCAGATGTGTAAAAAAAGAACAGAATACAAAACACAGGAGTAAAGCAAGATATGTGGAAATAAAAACACAGAATGTCCTCAGATGACTTAGACTAGTGCAACAAAGATACACTACAACAATACAAGCTAGCACTAGTATTATACTAACTTTCAGCAATAGTACATTACTGTATTGAATTGGCAATTTTCAGAAACAAACCCAATTTACAGGAAAAAAATACTGTTTTCTTTGTACAGACACCCTATAATTCCAATATAATACCATATACCATATAATATCCTACCAACCACACATAAATTAATTCATACATTTAAATCAGCAGTTACAACACATCTTGTTTGCAGATAGAAATATGTTCAGTCCAGCCAGCTGAGCAGTTTCCTCTTCACACTGAAAAAAGAAGCATTTTGGTATCAACTCACCCTCATCAGACCCAAATCAGACATCGAGTCCCTACACCAAAAACCATTCGTCAACACCAAATTTAAAAAGGAGAACAAATAGAGAATTATAATAACTAAAATTAGGCCCTCTACTAGGGAGATAAATAAAACAAACTAACCCCCCCAATCTCTCTCCATCCTGTCAGAGTGAGATCCAGGCGATGAAGCAGGACAGACAGAGGCAGAAGCTGACATATGAGGTAAGAACACTATTCTTACCACGCTGAGAGCTGCATGGTGCTTCCTGTTTACTTCGTCATGGCAACAACACACCAAACAGGAAGTCATAGAAATGCAAATAAAGGTAGAAGAGTAGCAGCTTCAAATAATGTGCCTGTGTGTGTGTGTGTGTGTGTGTGTGTGTGTGTGTGTGTGTGTGTGTGTGTGTGTGTGTGTGTGTGTGTGTGTGTGGGGGTGTGGGTGTGGGTGTGGGTGTGTGTGTGTGGGTGTGTGTGTGGGTGTGTAGATGCTGCAAACAGATATACAGGACCTGCGAGATAGAGTGAAGAAGTAAGTTTGTGTTTTCTCTCAGACTCCTAAACCACTTGTTACTTGCATGTGTGACATTTATACCTTTGTCTCCCCCTAGTGTTGACTCAGAGCACAGCGGTCTGATAAAAAAAGAGATTGATGGGGTCCAGCGTCAGATTTTACACCTTAGATCAGACTTGTCCAACCTCCAAGCAGCCTCAGAAGTTCTCAGCTACAAAATAGATACCCAGGAAGCTCAGAGCACAGCGGTAATAAAGTCATCATCTTTCTTTCTGTTGTCATTTCCACAGGCACATTTACACTGTTTGACAGTATTGTGCCCAACACATCTGTTCTCCATCCACACTATAGTTAAAAAAGGAGCTTTCTGATTGGCTGCTGCAGCACCTGTCCAAGTCGTTTGGCTCTGACCAAGGTGTAATGATGCGTCCAGACCTGCAGAGGGAGCTGGAGGCCCTGGAAAATAAAATAATAGACAGACTTAAACAAGAGAAGGACAATGAGAAAAGGGATGTGTGGAGGATGGTGGGAGAGACCCTGCATGAGGAAGGAATGGGAGCAATCACTATAAAGGTGTGTGTGTGTGCGTGTGTGTATGTGTGTGTATGTGTGTGTATGTGTATGTGTGTGTGTGTGCGTGTGTGTATGTGTATGTGTGTGTGTGTGTGCGTGTGTGTATGTGTATGTGTGTGCGTGTGCGTTGTAATGATGCAGCAATGTAATTGCGCTCATAAAATCCACTCTGACATCGGAGACTCTCTCTACACTCGTAGCTAGGTACATACAGTGTGCAGAAATATTTATCCCATTAATATAGTAATACAAGAAGATTTGTAAAGTTGTGTGTGGGTGTGATTGTGTGTGTGCTCTCCCATGTGTGCACATGTATAATGTTTCTGGATGTATGGTTTTCCCAGGACCTCTGAGCTGTGTTTATTACCCAGTCCTACACTGTGACTCTCACACACTGTCCTGTTTACGTAAGGCTGGTTCCTAATGCTGATTTGTGTGTGTGACAGGAAGTAGAACGCATCGTGCATAGAGCACTGAGTCTTTCCAGGGCTGATGGGACGGGGATGGCGGACTACGCGCTGGAGTCGGCAGGTGAGGTTTATGTAGATGGCCCTCAGGGGTGGAGGAGTGGAGGTGACACTCCCTGGCTCTTGTGGAGGATGGTGGGGTTATGCTTCAGCTCACTAGGGCTTCACCACAGGACTGGAAGATTGTGGGAAGGGCTTTTAAGAGTTTGATCAGGGTTTTTTATGGGGTTTGGTAGGGGGCCTGTATGGGGTTTGATAGGAGCTTATTAAAGGCCTGTTACATGTTTATGAAATGTTTAGGTTTTGTTAAGGGTTTGGTGGGAGCAAAACATTAGCAAGAGTTCAGTATGGACCTGTTTAGTGGATATTTGGTAAGGGTTTAGTATGGACCTGTTTAGTGGAGATTTGGTATGGGTTCAGTATGGAATGGGCTCATTGGTTTGATAATTTGAGTTTGAAAATTAAATAAAAAGTTTATTTTTATAGAGAGAAATCAAAAAGCAGTAGCTTTGTATAAAAATAGTGAATAGAATAAGCCATGGGTTAAAGCTCTCTGTCACGGATTTCCGTCATTTGAATTTTTTGGGGGAAAAATTTGTCAAATCATAATAAACCACACGCACACGCATGTCCCCTGTTTTGAGGCCGAAATATGATCCTCTCACTGGCACTCATCAGCGCTGGATGGATGACGGCGGTGTCATTTCATTGACTTGCGGGTCATCCCGCCTTCTTATTTTCGGACATTACGTAAAAAAGCTACCTCCCTCCTGCCTTAAGTCCAGTTTGTTTTGGTCAGTTTGTTTTCAACTTGCTCGGTCGTCCCGAAGACATTGCTCTGATTCAATCGACATAAACATCATATAGGCGGTCCCCGGGTTACGAGGTTCCCAAGTTACGATTTTTCGTGGTTACGACCAGAGGTGGGTAGGAACGCGTTACATTTACTCCGTTACATTTACTCAAGTAGCTTTTTGGACAAAAAAATTACTTGTGAGAGTAGTTTTAATATGAAATACTTCTACTTTTACTTGAGTAAATATGTGGTGAGAAAAACGCAACTTTTACTCCGTTACAATCGGATTTGCGCCGTGCGCTACTGTTACTTTAGTTTTGTAAATAATTCGTCTTTTCAGTGAGAAGACTGACCAATGTCTTGTCACCGGAGTATGTGTGACCAATCAAATGAAGCCGGTCAGTCACGTGATCGCGTATGCAAACTTTCTCCACTTGTAGCAAATATGACAGAAAAACCCACTGAGCATCCATGGGCTCACATACAGCCAATGTTTACATTACAAACGTGTGAAAAGGACAGTTATATAATGCGCTGTCAGTTGTGTCTGCCAAAACGTGTGGACATTTCAGCCTACAAGAACTCAACGTCAGATTTGAGGAAAAACGTTGAGATAAGTTTACTGTATATCTAATTTTGACTTATTTGTGTAATGCTATATCTCTGTTACAACTGGAGGCATAATTTTTGTATGATGTAATTATTAAATGTAACGCAGTGCAATACTAAAAACCAGTTCAAACTCTTGAGTGTACACACTAGCAATATATGATTAAGTTTAACCAAAGTTTGCTACAAATTGATTCAGTTGGCGTCAAGTTGTAGCTACACGTATTGGCTGACAGTCTCCTCAATTAGTGCCTTTGTGGAACACATTGAAGTTACACAGGCCTAATAATTAGGAACAATCAAAAATACATATTATTTATTATAAATAATATTTATATATTATATTCATTTATAATAAATTATTTTCATGATCATTAAAAGTCATTGTTTTCTAAATTACATCATGTTTTCCATGATGTAATTTACTGACACGAGACAGTACTCTGCATTTACTCACTACTTGAGTAGCTTATAATCAAAGTACTTTTTTACTTTTACTCAAGTAAATCTTTGGATGCATACTTTTACTTGAGTAAAATTTGGTTCAAGTAACAGTACTTTTACTTGAGTAAAATTGTTGAATACTCTACCCACCTCTGGTTATGACACATCTCCCATTTACTGTATAAAGCCTTGTTTGAACTTAAGTGGACTTCTGCGTCGTAAACGGAACTTGGTGTTTGGTGTGCGCGGTGGAAGAATACACGGTTATGCGGCTCGGGACCGAGGAGGAAGGCGTCAGGATAGGTGGTAGGATACGATAACTGCGTACAGTACATTATTTACGTACTGTATGTTTGTTCCGACTTACACCAAAAATCAGTGAGCGTACGACGTGAGCGTAGCAACTGATCGACGTCATAACCCGGGGACCGCCTGTATATGGGAAGAGCTTCAGAAGTATATGTAAGATACATTCAGTATTTTATCTTTATTCTGATGAAGTTTAATTTTTATCAGAAATATGAGAAAGTGGTTTTTTTTTGAGCCGGTACAGGTGGTAAGACGATCTGGTTCATCATGGCCACCCGTAAAGCGTAATACATGAACAAAAGCACATACTTTATTATTAATTTACCATTTTTGGACATTTAATTTTTTGTAACATACCTAATTAAAGCAGGTAATCTTACTGCTTATGTTTTTGTGATAGTGAATCTGATAAAAACAAGAGAGCTTCATACCTTTTAAAACTCACCAGGATTCACTAAATTTGACTTGATCTTTAAATAATTTTCTGGAGGAGCACCCCCAGATAACTCCATTATATAAACATTTATGTACATTTATTGCTCAGGTGTTGCATTTTTTCGCTTCATAGATTCTCTCTTCTCTCCTTACACAGGCTGTTTAGATAAATATACTTTATAAATGTGTTTATTGTGTAGAATTAGGCAAAAGAGGCCGTGTCCCAACTATACCACATTTTCAGTAATTGCTGGCATTGTCTTTTGCCAGGAAAAATTTTCAGTCAAATGAAAATTTCTTGCTTTAACCCATGGAATAAGTATTAAATATGTATAATATTTGTATGTGGTGTGTGTAGGTGCTAGTGTGATAAGTACCCGTTGTTCCGAGACGTATCGGACCAGATCTGCGTGCCTCAGCCTGTTCGGAATTCCTCTGTGGTACCACTCTGAAACTCCTCGCACTGTTACACAGGTACAAACACACACACACACACACACACACACACACACACTGTTCCTAGAACCAGACACCCCAGCAGGCAATAGCAAAGGTCTGACCTGGCTGTCCTCTACCACTAGAGCCTCTGAGAAACATTTGACTTAAAAAAAAAAATCCACTTATTCTGTCAATAGCAGGCATATTGGGTGACTTACAATGTATTTGTGTGTGTGTGTGTGTGTGGGGGGCACTGCAGCCTGAGGTCTACCCTGGTAAGTGCTGGGCGTTCCGTGGGTCCGAAGGTTTTCTCGTCATCTCTCTGTCGTACCCCGTCCGAATTACCCACGTGTCCTTGGAACACATCCCTCGTGTCCTGTCACCCACTGGACACATAGACAGCGCACCTAAGGACTTTGCGGTTTATGTGAGTTATGAAAAACACACACACACATACACACACACACACACACACACACACACAAACCGCTACACCAGCAGTGCCTGAAGGTGGTGTACTGACTGCGCTAGAAAGCATTACCGTCTGAGTAATGGAACCAAGTTGTCTAATGTTATGCGTTATGCAATGTGGGTTTTTTGAACGATGTATTGTAATCCATCAAATACATGTAGCCAGTTACATAGCACAATAACGGGTTTAATTATGTGTATTTTAAATTATTTATATCTTTAATTATTGTCCTGACACAGCTGGTCCAGGTTGGCCGGGTTTAATGTGCTCATATGTGTTCCTGCACATCCAGGGAATGACGTACGAGAACGAGGAAGGAAAACTCCTCGGAACATTCACTTACGATCAAGATGGAGAACCCATCCAGACATACCAACTTCTGGTAAGAGAGTTGTTCCAATAGATCACAGAAAACACAGAAAGACAATTACACATTGGTTTTTATACTAATAACACTAGTATAAAATAGTGGTAATAGTGGTAACACTAGTGTTAGTAGTGGTAGCCAGAAGGATTCATTTAATAGTGTTAGTATATATAATTTAGTGTGTGTGGGTGTATGCATGAGGATTTTCAGTTCTGTGTGTATGTTCGTGAAGGGATTATGTGTAATGTTGTATAGCATGTACCATGTTATATTTAATAATGTAATCTAATGCATGTTGTAGTGTGGGGTGATATAGTGTTGTTGATATTTACTGATGTGTTGTGTGTGGCAGGAGTCTCCCAGTGAGGTGTACCGGCTGGTTGAACTGAGGGTCCTGAGTAACTGGGGTAACCTGGAGTACACCTGCATCTATCGCTTCAGGGTCCACGGTCTGAACGAAGAGACAGAGAGTGATTGAATGTAGGACTAAAGTAGATCAGACCCCCTTTATGGTGATTTACAATAATATGTGAAGATCAGCTTTTGCTGATGGGGATGGGCAGGATGCTGGGGCCCATGAAGATGCTGGTTACCATCTCCTTATTTCCTGGGTCGTTTTGGCAACGATGGCGGCACTACACAGGAACATTGTAGCTGCAGCAGTTACGATGCCACTCGCAACAGCCAAAAGAGCAGAACACACATTGAACAAAACGTAACAAACTCTCACCTGACGGACACGGCGGGCCACCTGAACGTCCTGTAGAGGCTGGGAGGTCATGAACATGCAAAGATAATGTACAAATAATTACAGAAAAAATTATCCACAATTTGCACTATTTAATACTATGCTGATGGAGTGTGCCTCATATTTATTTATCATTTGTTACTATGTCTCTAAAAGTGTCATTAATCTTTAGAAGGAACCAAAAGTGCTGTTCATTTGAATAATGCTAATTCTTGACTTCTGACTGTCTTTTGTTAAAAATAACAGGAGCATTTTTTGTTATTTAGCTCTTTAAAAATGCTGTGGTAGACTGAGGTACTTGAGTGCAAAACCAGGGTTGATGTCTTAAAGAAAAAAAAGATTTTGTTTAGCTGTTAAGGCCAAGAGATATTTATTAGATGTTAAATTATGTTTTTGTGCAAACTGAAAATTTTTGTTCAATGGTATTATGAAGAAAGACGTATGATGGTCTTTAGCTGCAGTGATATTTATGGTGATACATTCACCATGGCAGTGTTTACATATAATCACACTTCAGAGTCAGAATATGACCGCGGGATTGGTCTGCCCCATTCATATGATAATGATGACCCATCTAAGCAACCTTATCCTGAATAGCACTGTTCCCTAAATCTTACAGAGGGCATGCCCTCTGTGCTCTGTTGCCTGGGTTACACTGGAAGCCATGCCCTCTCTACTGCAAAAAAGTGGGGACGTCTCACAACCTTTGTTTTTTTTTCCCCCGATGCCCCGCCCCCTTAAGAAGGCTATTTAGACTATCTGGAATTATGTATAGTAATCCACTTACACATTTTTATGCATTTGCATATTGCCTATTTATTTACTTACAGTGAGGAAAATAAGTATTTGAACACCCTGCGACATTGCAATCCTCCCACTTAGAAATCATGGAGGGAAATTTTCACCTTAGGTGTATATCCACTGTTGGAGACATAATCTAAAAAAAAAATTCGGAAATCACAATGTTTGATTTTTTTTATATTTGTGTGTTACTGCAGCAAATAAGTATTTATTAGTAATACTCACTGTATTACTAATTAGATATAATTTTAATAGAATATTTAAAGTGGAATGTGTCTTCTTAACTAAGTCTTCTTAGTGTTAATTCGTTTGTTAATCACTAAGAAAAAAAAAACAGTAGTCCATTTAGAAAGCAGGCTTTAGAAAGAGTTCAGAAATGGCTTTAAGTTTTTATGTACAATGATTTTGAAACTTCAATTTTGATCTTTTTTTTTCCACACTTCTTTTTAGCTAAAAAGTTTTTACATATTGTGATGCATTGAGCTTCTCATACGCATCACTCTGTATTTGCTTGCTTTACTATTTACTTTTATCTGATGGATGAGCAATTAAGAAAGACAATCTAAGACAAAACTATGGTGTTCCATTCCGAAACGAAACAAACGAAACTGTTACGATCCATATTAAAACTTTCACATACAAAATGGTGCAGGTCCCATTTGTAGGACATAAACAAAACAGAAACATATGTAGTAGTATGGAAGCATAAATCGACTTAAAAGTGAGGGACTTGCCAACAGCATCTGTCCTGTACATGCCAACACTCAAGACCTGATCTGACGGCGGCCATGCATCACACGCAGACTTGTGATCCAAATGTAGATTTGTTTTGTTTATTTATTATTGACATAAAGTATGAGCAACATATATTACCTCCCAGCTGTGTTTGCCAGCTTGTTATAGTCTTGAATGTACACAATAATAACTCATGCTGTGTTGTACATGTCTGAAATGCTATGTTAGGAGTGCACCTGAGCTCCCTATTTCCTCTTTAAGGGGGAGTGCAGTAGGGTGCAGTGTCTTTGGATTAGAACAATACTGAGTCTGTGTAAATCTAGCACACTCCCCTGCTGGGTTTGGGGAGATGGTTTTCTGACCAAAGTGCCCATTGCCTCTCTCGAACATATGGTGCAATCTTGATCTGAATGTAACATCATCTGTACACCTTCTATTTACTCCATCATGAAACAAGGAATTTTGTGTATTTTTTATGCTACAATATCAACTGAGGTTTTTCCCTTTCAGAAATAAAATGGCCCTTTGTAAATGACCCTTTGTTGATCTTGTGTTTCTGAAGGTTAAATCCAGATTTATGATTCACAGTAAACCACCTGACTGCAATCCTCTCAAGTCAATACTGGCTTTCTGGGAGTATTTTGGCTGTATTCACTTTCCCATTGGATAGATAAGTCAACGTTTTCGGTATTTTAGAACTTTATTATTTTAGTCATCTAAATCAATATCTAATTTTAAGTGTGTATTTGAAATGTCTGCACATCTTCCAGTAAGTGTCTTTTTGAATACCACATTTTAAGTAGTGTAAAGTGAAGAATGCTATTAATGATCCACAGAGTAAAGCTACATAAACATTAAAATTTTGCTTTATAGTTAGTAAATGAAAATAATGCCTTCAGTTTTATATTTCTTTTAATGACAATCTCAACTCAGTTTCACTGCAACCAGTACTAGAGCCCAAATACTGAAGCTGTCTCCCCCTATTGCCACAAAACGTTTCTGCAGCTCTTCTTACGCCTCTCTCTAGCAAGGCCTGCTTACTGCATGAATGGATCTTTCTAGAAAAAGTGAGTGGTTGGGGACAGGCATTCTAGCTTCGCTCTCTGTTGGAGGCTAAGGGACTCATAGGCTACTGCTGGCTTGCAGATGTGCAAACATAAACCCACCAGCGCCGTCACACTCCAAACCAGGAGTCCATCAGAGCTGAGGTCGTTAATTTCGATTAATTAATTACAGGAAAATTAACGCATTTAACGCATGAGACACTTTTGCACCGTGGAATGTTTCTCAGTGCACGAGTTCCAGACATACAGATTATATGGACGCACAATAAGATCATGATGGAGATGACTGAAGAGGCTACGCTGGTGGAGGAGAAATTTAAATATAAGAAACTTCCAGATGGAAGTACAAACAAAAATAGTGTTATTTACACTTTATGTAGGAAGGAGTTCGCTTATCACAGGAGCACTTCCACCCTTCGTTACCACCTCAACGCAAAACATGTTGGGACTAACGCGCAGGTCAGTAATGATAACTAGCTGCTAAATGTATTCCTAGTACGATAGGGTGACCAAACGTCCGTATTTCCCGGGACATGTCCGTATTTCACATCCTGTCCAGGGCGTCACGGGGTTTTTTTGTAAGTGAGGAAATGTCCTGGTTTTTAAATTACCTTCATTGGACTATTAAGACTGGATTAAACTTTCGCCAGTGGCCGTAGCGCGCGTAGCGCGATTATCTTGGTGTGACAGCTCATATTATAGATGATGAATGGAAGATCCAGTCATTTGCTTTGAGCATGCAGAAGACCACTTTTAGGCACTATGGCAGGGGTGGCCAATCCGTCAGAGACCAAGAGCCGCTTTTTATTTAGGACTGTGTGTTCTGAAAACTGTTTGCTCTGTTTTCTGCACTCATCTATTGGTCTGTGTAGTAGACTGGTGGAAAAATAAACAAGATGTTGAAGTTTATGCTTATGTTCATTGATTCATTCATCATTCAAACTTAAATTAATATTTCAGTATTTAAATACTGAAATGCGATTAAAATGCATTATATATATATATATATATATATATATATATATATATTAGTCATGTTTTGATTGTGAATAGAAGCAGATTATGTAAAAGGCCACAAAAAGACGTCATGTTTTGATTGTGAAGTAATAGAATCAGATTCAGGGCAAAGCTGGCGACATTCTTACCATTACGGACAACGAGCGACAACTGGATACCGGAATACAGACTACATTAGTTACTCTAATTGCACAGTTGATTTATCCGACATCGAAGGTAGGCCTAATTATGATCTTAACGTTTCTTCATGAAAATGGGAAAATTTATACATCAACAGACTGCCTAAAATAAATAATTTCTTTCCACGTGTTATATTAAGAGATGTTTAGAGAGACGTAACTTGCCTTCTTATAAACAAATATATTTGTTTGCTGTGAAAAGTGCTCGGGACAAGCGGACCGGTTGTGGCATTCGTTTCAGCTACGCCTCCAATTCACTGTTCCTTTAAAAATTAGATCGTCGGGCACGAAACCTTTTATGAACACGTTTGTCAGGTCGAGTTAAAACAAAAACAGTCGGCGCTTAGCTTTAAAATATAATGTAAACTTGTCTTGTACTTTGGTTTTTATTTTAATTAAAATGAATGTATTTCGTTTCATGAAATGACAGTTGAGATGGGTTTATCTTGGCTTTTTGTGTGACAAATTATGAGCAGGAGTGTTTTCTGATTCTGTTATTAGAAACATGATATTGTTAACTTTATTGGCTTAAACAAACCTAGTTTTGCTAAATGAAGCAAAGGCGAGAGAAGCAGGACGCTGAGGTTTGTTATGAGGTTTATTATAGACGCTATAGGCCTACAGAAAAAAAGTTTTCAGTTAAGTTTAGTTGGATACGAGTTAACGTTTCTGTGAAATAATACTGAATTTGTGATTAGCAGCGTGTTCCAGATTCATTGAAATGTTGCTGAATACAATAAAAAAATTTATAGATTCAGAAATATGGATCTAATGACAAAATTTACAAGTACTAGGTACAAATAAATGGTTTAATATTTCTCTTATGTTTTAAGCTGTATATTTTATATTAAGATAAGGTATATCAGTAAACATTTGGTAAACATTTCCTTTCATAAATATCAAATAATTGCTATTGCTATTCTACTATGAAAAATCTGTTATTTATGTTATTTACATTAAGAGAATGTTTTATAGATTAACACAAGCGTATAGATATACAGTATAAGTTAATGTATTTTTGCAAACTATTTAAAACGTATTTTGTGTTTTTCCCCAGTGAAATATCATGAGACGAGTTGTGCTGCCTCCCCTGGTTACAATTCCAGGCCACCAGCGCAGCAGTACTGTGAGTGTGAAGTCTGCTCACACTCCAGCAGCTCCACACATCCCAGGCCAGGCTGAGGCTACTGCTAAAAGGCAGCAGAGGGCTCATGGGCTACATGGACAGCAGGAACAAACTGGGAGATTCCCTATGCTGGCCGCCCTCCAACCCAAACGGTCCAACACACCCGTCCCTGCCAACAGAAAGCAGCGAAGGAGGACAGGGAAACGTCCTGCTGTTCCAGGAAACACCCTTCTGGCGGTCCCAGGAACTGTGGAGGACCAGGCCAGGAAGATGAAGAATGAGGCTGCATACCACAGGTTCTCATTTTTGAGCAGAGTGGACCAGGGTGAGGTCTACTACCAGGACCTGGAGAGCCTCACTCCAGTGTCCCAATGTGGGCCAAAGCCTGAGGCTTCACACCGCCAGCATGACCTCATCCATCACGAGCCACTCCTGGCCAGGAGAGCAGCCTTGCAGAAGGTAAAGTGCACATCCTTGCACTCAGCTCCGCTCAAGCCCAACCAGCTACCGCAGCTCAGCCAGGTCCACGTGCCCCTGATCTGCCAGGACCAGGGTCAACCAAAGAGGAAGGGCAAGCGTCAGGGAGGCAAGGCTGGATCCAAATGTCCTGCCATCCCCATCCTCACCAACGGCCCAGAACTGGATGTGTTGACCTCTTACATAAGGAGCCAACAGAGTGAGAGTGTCCCAGACGTCAACCCAAATGGTGCCTCTAAGATCGTGACTTTGGGTTTGCCACACCCCCTTCCTCTTCAACCTGTAGCCGTCAAGGTGCGCAGGTCCAGGCGTCTCTGATCTTCAGGGGCGGCCAACACCCAAGGGAGGGAACTTCAGAGGGAGGGAACTAATCTGTTGCGGAGTTTATCTGTTTGCTGGTGTCACGGTACAGCAGGCCCCCTACTGGTTCCCTCCGTCCACAGCGGCAGCTGTCCTTTTGTTGTTGTTGTTGTTGTTGTTGTTGTTTTGTGTTCGTCCCTCAGGTGGGCGGAGCCCGCGTTCCGTCTCACCTGAGGGTCGTTTGTTTGTCTATATATGTCTTGCTGTCCTTTTGTTGTTGTTGTTGTTGTTTTGTGTTCGTCCCTCAAGTGGGCGGAGCCCGCGATCCGTCTCACCTGAGGGTCGTTTGTTTGTCTATATATGTCTTGCTGTCCTTTTGTTGTTGTTGTTGTTGTTTTGAGTTCGTCCCTCAGGTGGGCGGAGCCCGCGATCCGTCTCACCTGAGGGTCGTTTGTTTGTCTATATATGTCTTGCTGTCCTTTTGTTGTTGTTGTTTTGTGTTCGTCCCTCAAGTGGGCGGAGCCCGCGATCCGTCTCACCTGAGGGTCGTTTGTTTGTCTATATATGTCTTGCTGTCCTTTTGTTGTTGTTGTTGTTGTGTTGTGTTCGTCCCTCAGGTGGGCGGAGCCCGCGATCCGTCTCACCTGAGGGTCGTTTGTTTGTCTATATATGTCTTGTCTTTGTACCAGTTGACCGCTGGTCATTATATCCTTCATTTGGATCTAAGGCACTTTTCTATTAAACCATACTTTTTCCATGAGACTTGGCATGATTGCTTCCATTTTTCCATGTATATATGTTCTACCCTGGTCCAACCCAACCCTGATTGGTGTTTCTTAAGTCACTGTGTTGTATCCCATACCAGGGTGCTCTACAGCCTGAGAGCCTGTCCTCCTGTCACCCTGTGTGGATGCACTCAGCACCTCCACCTGCACAGGTGAAGTGAAGGTGCTGCACCTGCTCATCAACCTGATATCATCTGACATCCAGCATGACAGGCACTGGCGTATAAAAATTCTTCATAAAGATCTTCATATAAAAGCATTTTAAATGTATGCATGTATCTTAGCAACTTGCTTCCTTTGTCACACAAACACACATTAAATTTAGTTTCAGTAATTGCACCAAGTTCCAGTCCAGTGTGTGTGTGCGTGTGTGTGTGTGTGTGTGTGTGTGTGTGTGTGTGTGTGTGTGTGCATATGTGTTTGTGTATGTGTGTTTGTACCTGTGTAACAGTTCATGGATTTTCAGAGTGCTACCACAGAGGAATTCCAAACACACACACCACATTCCACATACATACATCACACATATTTAATGCTTGTTCTAATCACCATCTTTATACAAGGCTACTGCTTTTTGATTTGTCCTGAAAGTCTGAATTTTCTATTTAATTTAATTATCAAACCAATGAGCCCATACCATACTAAACCCATACCAAATCTCCACTTAACAGGTAAACCTTAATAAAACCTTAACACTTAGTAAACATGTAACAAGCCTTTAACAAGCTCCTATCAAACCCACATAGCCATACATGCCCCCTACCAAACCCCATAAAAAATCCTGACCAAACTCTTAAAAGCCCTTCCCACAATCTTCCAGTCCTGTGGTGAAGCCCTAGTGAGCTGAAGCATAACCCCACCATCCTCCACAAGAGCCAGGGTGTGTCACCTCCACTCCTCCACCCCCGAGGGGCGTCTACATAACCCCTCACCTGCAGACTCCAGCACATAGTCCACCATCCCCGTCCCATCAGCCCTGGAAAGACTCAGTTCCACTTCCTGTTACAGTGGCGCAAAAGGGGGTATGCAGCGTATGCGACGCATAGGGGCGCTGCACTAGAGGGGGCGCCGAATCGATGCTGGAAAATTATTTGCCAAGTTGGTGGGGGTGGGGGTGGAGTGTGGGGGGCGCCGATAGTATGTTTGCATACACCTCAGAAAGTATGTAGTTGCAACCCTGTCCTGTCACACACACAAATCAGCATTAGGAACCAGCCTTACGTTAACAGGACAGTGTGTGATTCACAGTGTAGGACTGGGTAATAAACACAGCTCAGAGGTCCTGGGAAAACCATACATCCAGAAACATTATACATGTGCACACATCGGAGAGCACACACACAATCACACCCACACACAACTTTACAAACCTTGTATTACTATATTAATGGGACAAAATTACATTACAAAATTAATATTACTATATTAATGGCACAAAATGAGCTGGGATAAACATATCTGCACACTGTATGTTTGTAACGAGTGTACCTGAAACCAATCTCTGATGTCAGAGAGGCAACTTATGCACATTGGCTTTTATGAGTGCATGAATTACATTGCTGTATCATCACAAATACATTGAACTAGACTAGAAACAGGTGAAGACAATAACAACATGAGCGTGGCAGACGAGGGGAAACCATGGAGACAGACAACAAGGCGGGATCAACGAGCAGGGAACAACACAGACACGAGGAATAGGGAAACCAGAGCGATAGCTAGGAGAGGGGGGTGTAGCCCTACGTGACACACGCACACACACCTTTATAGTGATTGCTCACATCCCAGCTCCTGTGTATCTATTCTGTAGCTGAGAAGTTCTGAGGCTACTTGGAGGTTGGACAAGTCTGATCTCAGGTGTAAAATCTGACACTGGACCCCATCAATCAACACTAGGGGGAGACAAATGTAAAAAATTCATACATGGGCATAACAAGTGGTTTAAGATTATGAGAGAAAACACAAACTTACTTTAGTGCTTCAGAACAGTTCAGTTTGATTAATTTAATTCCCCAGTAGAGGGCATATCCTAATACATATGTCTCTGTTTTGTGACATCTTTACGTCCTACAAATGGGACTTGCACCACACTGTGTGTGGACATTTTAATATAAGGGTTAATTAAGTGTTACAGGAACATCATAGTTTTGTCTTAGATTGTCTTTCTTAATTGCTCATCCATCAGATAAAAGTAAATATCCAATCAAATAAATAACAAATACAGAGTGAGACTTATGAGAAGCTCAATGTGTTCTTATGAGAAGCTCAAAATTTTAATCACTTGTAGATGAAAGACAAGTGATTAAAATTTCTTTTTTAGCTAAGAGTGCAGTAAAAATTATTAACACACTGAGAAGACATGCCAACACGTTCTATTTTTTTAAAATATGTTTTTATTGATAGAGGGCAAATATAAAATTTATGATACACTTGGGTGATTTGTACATCCATAAGAAATGGCAACACCCCCGCACCCCCCCCCCCCCCCCCCCCAATTTTTATTTTATTCAGACACAAGCTTAATCATCCAGATGCAGATGTGTTTGTACGATTATACATTTTGAGCAGAGAGGGAGACATTCAGTAGTATTTGGGTCTATGTGTTAATCTATAGGCAAGTACCGAATGTGAGAAAAGTCAGTTAGGAAGAGATGCAAAGTTTGGTAGAAGCGAATAGTTGATCCCCTGATTGTGTATTTAATGTTCTCTACATGTAAGAATGACATAAGGTCTTGTAGCCACCCTGCCGCTCTGGGTGGAACTAGGCAATATCCAGTTTAACACTGCATGCTCATAGTGATGAAAAATCAATTATCTTGTTTACTGGTGAGATTTTCCTCACGTATTGAAATCCCAAATATAGGTATTTCTCAACTTTGCTCAATCTTTCACCCACATATCTCCGAGATAATATAAAATACAGTGTACCGTACAGCCCGATAGTTTAGGTCAACGCCAAAACAGGTGGGTTAGGCATGCTACATTTATAAGACACATCGTGTCTGTATTAGGGTAAAATAAGGATATTTTTGCTTACTTCTGTAATGTTTAGCTCCGCCCCCTTTGTGAGTATAATGTATTCGTTCCCTCCTTAGTTTTCCTTTGGTTTGTTATGATTCGCCACACCCCTTTTATTAATCCCTGCCCAATGTTATGCATATCAGCTGTTTAAGTTATTTGGGTTGTGATTAGTTTAGAATATAGTCTGTGTGAGTTCATGTTTTCCTTGTGGGTCTATTTTGTTAGATTGGTTCATGTCGTGAGTGTCTGTTATCTCGTTCTCCTGCCTCCTTGTTATTCCAGCTTCTAAGGCTTCCATGATCAGTCTTGTTTCGAGTTGTCAAGGTCTGTTTGAGCTTCTAGTTTGTATTTCTGTGTCATTGTTAGTTTATTCAGGTTGCTTGTTGAGTTTTCTACGTCTGGTCTATGCTATTTAGTTGTCCTCCGTATGTACTATGTCTTTTTGGTTTAGTTGTAATGTGTCTTCAGTCTTGCCTGTATTGTTTGGTTGCTCTCATGTGTTAGTCCCGCCTCTGATTTAAATAAATGTAGTTCTCTTACATTGTGTCCGCCTCCTGACTACGAGTAGGAATTTGAAATCATGCTTATGGATCAAGATGATAGTACTAGAAAATAATCTGTTGGGCTTTTCATTGGAAGTGCTGTGGGTTTGAGCAAAGTGCCATACTTGAAAATATCGCCACAATTTAGTGCATATGTCCTTGAAGTTGGCAAAGAACTCATTAATACAAACCGGATTCCAAAAAAGTTGGGACACTAAACTATAATAATAATTTAATAATAATAACTGAATGCAATGATGTGGAGATGGCAAAAGTCAATATTTTATTCATAATAGAACATAGATGACAAATCAAAAGTTTAATCTGAGTAAATGTAACATTTTAAGGGAAAAATATGTTGATTAAAAATTTCACAGTGTCAACAAATCCCAAAAAAGTTGGGACAAGAGCAATAAGTGGCTGGAAAAAGGAAATTGAGCATATAATGAAGAGCTGGAAGACCAATTAACACTTATTAGGTCAATTGACAACATGATTGGGTATAAAAAGAGCTTCTCAGAGTGTCAGTGTCTCTCTGAAGCCAAGATGGTAAGAGGACCACCAATTCCATCATTGTTGCACAGAAAGATAGTTAAGCAATACCAGAATGGTGTTACCCCAGCGTAAAATAGCAAAGACTTTTAAGTTATTATCATCAACCGTGTATAACATCATCAAAAGATTCAGAGAATCGCTGTGTGTAAGGGTCAAGGCCGTAAAACTCTACTGGACGCTCGTGATCTCCCGGCCCTTAAACAACGGCACAGTATACAAACACACACACACAGGAACATGAAACACAAGGTACAAGAGGGAAAAGGGGATTAGGGAGAAACACTGGGATCGACACACTGTTCCGTGACAATCAGCAGAGCACAACTGACTTGTAACTTATGTATGTGGGATACAACATGGAAAAAATTCAATAATAAAAAAAAAATTACTGGGTAAAGTTATTGGATTCAATCTTTCAAGCATTCAAGCATTATTATATCACAATCACAAATAATAAAAAATATTCTTACCATGTCAATATCCAACAGACTGAATACCAAATATCTCTTTAATCATGGCAATTAAAAAATATATATAAGTAACAGAAATGAAAAATAACTACAACTAAATACATTTTCACACTTATATTGCTTACTTTGTGAAAACGGACAGTCAACAAACCTGAGAGACAAAGGCTTCCCAAGAGAAAAAAGACGGATCCATGAAAGGGAGCTGTTTCTGTTTCGTGAGTCCCGCCATCAATTTTATGTAATTTTTAATATTACATTTCACTGAATAATATAAGTAGTGTTAATATTTGAAAAATCACCTCACCTTAGTGTAGTAGAAGCTTCTGAAGCAGTTCACTTTTCTCTGCAACTCTGTCATTGATGGTGTCTGTGTCCAAGCTCATGAGGATGTCATTTTCCGTAGCCATTTACATAAAAGCCTCTAACGTGCTTGCAGATAAGCTGCTCCTCAGTCTGCTTTTAATTAATTTAAGGGTTGAAAATGACCCTTCACAGGCTACCTGGGTAACCGAGAGGGTCAGTAAATATTTGTATGCAAGACCAAGAAGATGATACGCATCTGTGAGCAAGTTGAATTTGGTAGCAACACGGGGCAGTTTTTGCAAGTGGCACAGCTTTTGTTGTTAATTTTCATCTCCTCCTTGTTTCCATCAGGTCCTTCCTCCACAGTCCTGGATACTTATTCTTCCAGTGGTGTTTGTTTGAGGCTTGCCAAGCTTTCCAGTTTTGACTGCAGGTTGTCAACTGATGCTGAACTGTCGAATTTAATCAGGCACCTGCTGAGATCTTGGAGTGCAGAATTGGGAAGAGAACTTGTTTTGATTTGTGAAAAGTCTTTAGGATCCAGAAATGCTAAGTCTGAATATAGGCTGCCATGTGCCAGGAATCTTCTCTGAATGGCCTCAGTAACTGTGTCCATTATTGGGTTGTGGACTTTTACCTCATAGGTTTCCAATATATCGCTGGATGTCTCATCCTGGGAAATCTCTCCTGGCATAGATTTTTTTCTTTTTATGTCTCCTCTGAGGTAGTGAAGGCTCCACCTCCATGCCAATCTCCTCATCCTGCTCCTCCAGCTTTTCATTTGTCCACTTGACAAAATTCTCTGCTGCATCCTTGACTGCCTTGAAATCCCTTGCCATCTGTTTTAGGGCCTCATGTGTAGAGATCACCATCCTGTAGGCAGAGATGATGTCCATTCCTCCTGTTTGCAGGTACTTTGACAATGGTGTTGTCTGGTCAAATATTCTCATGACTAATTAAGATGTAAGGATCGTCTCATGTCTCAGAAGGACATCTTTGTATCCCCTTGCTTTGGTCGGAACATTGCCTTTTACTGTCTTCTGCTCTTGAATGGCTGACATCAACAAAGATACAGTCCTGGGGTTTTCCAAATGAGCCAAACATCTTTAAAATGTCATGCTTTGCCCACCAGCGTGTCTCTTCATTGGGTGCTTTGTGCCTGTGTCTGTTGCTGTGGCATTCCTTTTCCCATATGTTCATCCTCTGATGAGATTCCCTGATGAACACTGCTGTTTCACTTAGAAGATGAAAAAGTGATCCACTCGCAATCACAATTTCAGTGGTATCAGAGAGTACCAAGATTCAGGACGTGTGCCACACATTAACTTGATGACGGGACTGTGATGCTAACAGTGACGAGAAGCCTCTGTACCTTCATTGCATGTTGGAAGCCCCATCTGTGGCATTTCCAATGCAGAGACTTTTGTCCAAGTTCAGACTGTCAAGAACATCACTCAGCAACTGAACAAATGACCCTCCAGTGGATGCACTGCATCTCACCACAGCAACAAGCCTCACATTTATGGTATCAGTCACATACCAGAGGACAACTGAGCACTGGTCTTGTGCTGTAATGTCTTGTGTGGTGTCCAGTTGGACAGAAAACATTCCAGCTTTTAGGACTTAGGTGGCAATGTTCTCCTTGATCAAGTTTTGTATCGTGTCAATCACTGAGTTGATGGTTGATTTAGAAAGTAGAGTGACAAGGGAGCCTCTGCCTCTAGAGCCTGATGCTGATTCATGTAGTTTTTTAATTTTTTTAATCATTTCACTGAGATGCTCTTTCAAGGCAACATCATCATTTCCCCCGTAAAGTGATGAGTTCCAAAAAATTACCATGGTCAAGATTATTGTCCTCCAAAGAATAAGCAGCCTCATTCGCTTCCTGTCTGTAGCTCAGGCCCCTCTTCCCTATTACTCTGACAACTTCCACAACACGATCTAAGACCTGGTGCTGTGACGTTGGGTGCAGGCTGAAAGACGAGGCTGATCTCAGGCTATAACAACAGTGTCACATTTATTTAGTGGAATAGCGCAGAAGGCGCACATAGAACATCAAAACGAACTACGTGAGACTCAAACAACGACGAGCACAGGACGTTACACGCACGCTTTATACACATTAACTAACAAGCACCGCGTGAAACACGTTAGATTAATGACACGAGTGAACACACACACACTCCCAATCACACTCACACATGTACATACGCGGACACGGACTACGTAGACACAAGCCCCAAAGCGAGGGGTCCTGGGCTGTAGCATGACAGGCGCCTCCTCTTTATCTGCTCTCTGTGAACCGTTAGCTGCTAAGTTCCCCTAAGTAGACTTTATATCATCTTTTGAGCAGTTTTTCAGAATAAGCTTCAGCACATGCCCTATGTACTATGCTTTTTTCATGCTCTTCAGCTCTCTGGTGGACATGTCTCCAGTCTGACATTCCAGTTATGAATGTGCTGGAATCAGTTGGCTTGCTAAAAGCCAAGCATACAAAACAAAATAAAGCATGACGTTGATTACAGTATGTCAGCCACTTCCTGCTTGTGCTATCTGTTAGTGAACACTTTCTTCACTACAGGGTTTGTAGCATCTTGCTTTGGGTGATGATTTAAAAATGCTTGCATTCTAGCAGGCTCAGGACGGGAAAAATAGTCTAGTCTCTCTTCTCAACTGCCTGGCTTGACTAGACAGGAAGAGAGGCAGAGATTATTATAATTGAAAACTTAATTCAAAAACGAAATAAAAAAATATATTTGGAACTGGTGGAAAAAAAAGTAGTGTAAATCCAGTTGAATGACTATGTCAAAGTAAATCAAATAAATGACACTTTTCAATCTGGTTTCAGAGCTCTCCACAGCACTGAAACAGCCCTAGTTAAGGTAGTAAATGACTTGAGATTGAATAAGGATGCAGACAAACTCTCAGTCCTTTTTCTGCTAGATTTAAGCACCGCTTTTGACACCGTTGATCATGATATACTTCTTGATTGACTACAGAGCTGGGTAGGCCTTAGTGGCTTAGTCTTAGACTGGTTTAGATTGTACCTAACTGGGCTTGATTACTATGTAATCAATTTTTTTTTATTTATTTATCTGTTTTCTTTTTTAGGTTGTGTGTCTTAGATTGTTTTTTTTTTCTTTCTATGTATATATGTTATGTGTTTGTAGCCTATATGTATGGACATCTATACCTCTCTCATGAACTGCGAAACCAGTTTACCCACGGGTACTAATAAAGTAACTTGACTTGACTTGACTTGATGTAGCATTAGGTACCTCTTCCTCCACACATCAAAAAATAACTTGTGGCGTCCCCCAAGGATAAATTCTTGGGCTGTTACTTTTCAACCTATATATGCTTCCGTTACCACATATCATTAATAAACATGGTATTAGTTATCATCAATATGCAGATGACACTCAACTTTATATTTCGCTAGAACCTAAAGCCCTAAAATCAATTTGCTCACTGTTTGACTGCATAGATGATATACAGACATGGATGTCTGACAATTTTCTGCAGTTAAATAAACAGAAGACAGAGGTTCTTGTTCTTGGCAGTGATTCACAAAGGAATGATGTCCAGACTTATTTAAATCAAATGAATCTGAATGCCAGACAATGTGTTAAAAACCTGGGAGTCACCTTTGCAGGGTTCATACACTTTTTTGACAATTAATTTCCATGACTTTTCCATGACTTTCAGGCAAATTTCAATGACTATACATTCTCTAAACATATGTGTAGACATGAAAAATAAGAAAAAATCCAGGCCAAAATTCCACAGTATATCATAAATTAATGAAAAGCCACGTGGTTTAATTGAAAAAATAAACATTTACCGTATTTTCAATATCAATATACGTCGCACCTACAAAGTTTTTTTAATGGAAAATGTTGTAGCTATAAGCCGTATCCGGGCTAAAAGTGAGTCCCCGCTTACCGACGGGTCTGGTTAACGACGGACTGGAGTTACGACCGAC
The DNA here is from genome assembly GCF_052324685.1 of Brachyhypopomus gauderio. NCBI lineage: Eukaryota > Metazoa > Chordata > Actinopteri > Gymnotiformes > Hypopomidae > Brachyhypopomus > Brachyhypopomus gauderio. The sequence goes on from NW_027506867.1 coordinate 2,475,578, forward strand.
TTTCCGTAATTTTGCGCGGTGCGCGAAGGTGCAGTGGCAGCTATGGAGCTATTATAGTGTCACCAGAACCTGAACCTGAAATCATTATTACTTGAAAAAACAGTCTGTAAAATCCTCGCAGGTATGCAAAAATTCGAGTTAAAATTCAGGTTCAGGTCGAAATTCAGGTTCGGGTCGCAATTCAGGTTCGGGTCGCAATTCAGGTTCGGGTCAAAATTCAGGTTCGGGTCGTAATTCAGGTTCGGGTCGAAATTCAGGTTCGGGTCGAAATTCAGGTTCGGGTTGTAATTCAGGTTCGGGTTGAAATTCAGGTTCAGGTTGAAATGCGGTTCATCCGGGATACGTAGGATGAGCAAACAAACTCAGAGCTAATCGAACTGCATCTGGCCAATCACAAAACATATCAGAGGTCATTAAGAGGCGCGTCTTTCTGCTAAATTTCCTGTAAGAGTGCGGTCCCTGTTTGGCGTGTAAGTAGCATGTAAGCAGCACGAAAGTGACCACTGTGCCACCCAGAAATGGCACCTTGTGGCAGCTGCCACATAATCGTGGCACTTAGTGTGACCAGTGCTGCGTGACTGTGGTCTCCGTTGTCCAGAAACGCCGCCTGCCTCTGCTGACAGACATCTAAAGACTCTTGGGTGACTCTGCGTATCGGCCACTCGCTTAAAATCATCCCGACGAGCTCCGAATCGCCATTTGTTGAAATGAAGATGGTTCATAACTTTTGTTTAAAAATTATGTTGAGTGAAATACTAGCCGACATCCAGCTAGACAGCTCTATATTACTAGTTCAGAATACTGTTTAGCGATAACGTCGAATTAAGATTATAGGAGGGTACGTGAATCTACAGTGGTAGACCGTTAACGACAGCACTAAATTTAAAGGGTTTATTATTATAGATGTATGGTTATCAGTGAATGTTCCTACACGCCATCAGCGTCATTTAAACCTCTGTGAGCGAATGGCATCGCATTTAGTATTTGTGCAATTTGTAGTATATTTCGCTTTGTATTGGTTTATATTGTTAGTCTAGATTACGTCTGTTACGACCCCACGATGTCATGGGTCTAGGTTTGGGGTGTGGGGTAGTAGCATGTGCGTAGTGGACAAGATGAAATTAAAGAAGAACGCGAAAACCAGACGGATACGTAAGAAAACGCTTTACTGCAGAGTGGTAATGGGTAGAAGAGCCTTTTCTACGCAGCAAAACACTGAACAGACACGTACGTACAAAAATACACGATTGACCATAAACCAACCAAGGAAAGGAGCAGTAGACGGCACCAAAGAAAAGAAACAAACAAAATATACTACACTAAGTTAACAAAGCAAGACTCACACCTTACTAACATAAATAAAGAAAATATATCTACGACGATAATCTCAAACAAATATACATACACGGTGCCCGCCTCTATACTGGTGTTTCTTATAAAATATCCCTGCATGGGTGTCTATATAATTGTGCACATGCTACTACGTTCTTACTCCATGGTGGCGATTTTCACAACGCTATTCATGACAAAAGCTATCGCACAAACCCTCACCTCTCACATGAGAATCATGAGCTACAGTTTCTCAAAAGTCACACACAACCGTAAAGGCAATAAATGCTCGCGTCGCCTCCCGGCAACTTCCAGCAACTCCGTCATGCAGATTATGAAGCCGAATATCCTCCCCCTCATCCAAATCATGATCTTCGATTGGCCGACATAATCCACCCGTACCGAGGCAATCCACCTGTTAAACCAAAATTAACCGAAAGAGAAAACAACCTCCCCAAAATCCACAGTTCACGTAACACCGCAGCATCAGCCATCAACCACCGAGCGGCTACTGCCACTCATTGTCTACCACTAATCTAAATTCGACATTATCGTTAAAGAGTATGTGTTCTGTATGAGAGTATGTGGTGTGTGCATGGGCAGTGGCGTGCACAGACATTTTGGGGGGCAAGTGCTGGGGGGAAGGGGGGGGGCACTTTTTAGCGCACGTGGAACAATTCATTATAAAAAAATTACAAGCGCATGTTGAATGAAATTTGACTTTTATTAGTAACATTCTCTAAACGTGAGTTTTCAATGGAAAAAGTCACACCGCCAACTGATAAAATCCATATCCAATATTAACTATAGTCATTGTCCTTCAGTTAACTTCTGTTTACCCTACACTGTCTGCAGGCATTGTTGCATATATTTTGCAATTAGTAAATCAATATAGGCTTACAATTAAGACAGTAAAAAGACCAAAAAGTACGAGAATGAGTTATAGGCTACTGACTGTTGTCATTACACGAATGCAGATGGACATTTTTCACAGGTAATGGGGAACTTCCCGTTTCTTCTTTCACAAACGAATGTGTTAATTTATGTTGCCTAACAAAACGTATACAACAGAAAACGTTCAGCTTAACACATAGATTTGCAAACTCTACCTTAATTATTTGTATGTGGTCGTCCTCACGTTATCTATCACTGATTTGGGCTAGTGCGACTAGTTTATCAGGTGACCATCGGCTAAAAATGCTTAGTAGTTTGGTGCTGTATGAGACATTTTACTGCACAACAAAATGATTTCACGTTGGGCTTAGAGGACAAACGGTACGATTTGACTTGATGTGTATGTGACCTGGCTGGTGGGGACGGGAGAAGAAGTCTATCTGTGAGCGTGTGTGCTGTGCTGAAGACGCTTCCTTCCACTCGCTGAACTGAACTGCTGCTGCAGCGCATCTGGTGTGACAAAGGAATAGAGAGGTCGGGTGTGTGCGAGGTGGTGGCGCATTTCAGGGCATTGTTTTTAATCGCTCAGGTTTTCAAAAGATCATTTCAAACCGACCTCAGTAAAATGATAATAATAAAAAACGAAGTTTCAAAAGGGCACTTTCGTTGATAAAGGGCAGAGTTGGGGTCTAATTGTGCACGCCACTGTGCATGGGTAAGTTTGAGTGTTTTCGTGTTTATCTGTACTCGTTCTCTGGTATGTTCGCTTTAGTCATCCGTGTAGCGGACCACTTGGATTAATCACACAAACAATGCTCGGAGCTTCGACTGGTGTATCTTTATTCTCTCCTCCTTTCGCCACCGACATTTGACACCGTGAAAACTACAAAATGTGGCAAAAAATAAAAAATAAACACAAATGCCCTAGCACCATACCTCACAGATAATGTGTAGAACAGGGTCCAAACTTTAAATGCGTCACTCCTAGCAAACTTGCACATGAACTCAACTTTATGTTATGAGCCGCAGCTCTTACTGAAAACAAAACAACAATCACATCTCCCTTCGTTTCAAATTAAATAAATCACTCTTTTGGATTAATACAATTTTTCTTCCTACCTCCTTCTGCTTCCAAGGGCGCTAAGTTTGAACTTTGTTTTACATTTGACATACAACAACACAAAAAAAAACGAAGCCAACTACAGTAAAATATCTTCCACAAGTGTCAACAAGGAATATAACAAGTAATTCGTTTGTTCTTGTGTTTTTTCAAACTCTGGAGCAACGTACATCGAACGCGCACAGAAGAACTCGCGCTGAAGAGCTCGCGCTGAAAGTCTCGTGCCGAAAGTTTAGTTCAGCGATAACAGGAGGTAGCAGAATAATCAAATATTCAATAATAAACAAATAAATAAATATAAGGCTGTCATTTACAATCCGTGTTGTGTCGCTGTAGTGGTTTGTGGTGTCGTCTAGTTTAGTCATGCTTCATCATGATCGTGCTGTCCGTGTGTCTTCTATTATATTAACGTAGTTAATTTAATGTTAAATGTGAAACCCCTTATATAAAATGCTCTTCTCATCAAGTGTCCTCCCACTGATAACACTTCACCCCCACGTCACAACATAAAACAGATTTATTACAGATTGTTCATCAGTGAACGTTCATCACGCCATCAGCGTCATTTAAACCACTGCGAGCGAGTGGCATCGCATTTGTAGGATTCGTGGAAATGAAGATGGTTTATATTTTTTGTTTGTTAATTTATGTTGGGTGAACGATTCGGAGCTGACCGACAGCTCCAAACTACGAGTTCAGGATGCTGTTTAACGATTATGTCGGGAGTCGCTCGGCTGACAATCTAGACTAACAATATAAACCAATACAAAGCGAAATATACTACAAATTGCACAAATACTAAATGCGATGCCATTCGCTCGCAGAGGTTTAAATGACGCTGATGGCGTGTAGGAACATTCACTGATAACCATACATCTATAATAATAAACCCTTTAAATTTAGTGCTGTCGTTAACGGTCTACCACTGTAGATTCACGTACCCTCCTATAATCTTAATTCGACGTTATCGCTAAACAGTATTCTGAACTAGTACTATAGAGCTGTCTAGCTGGATGTCGGCTAGTATTTCACTCAACATAATTTTTAAACAAAAGTTATGAACCATCTTCATTTCAACAAATGGCGATTCGGAGCTCGTCGGGATGATTTTAAGCGAGTGGCCGATACGCAGAGTCACCCAAGAGTCTTTAGATGTCTGTCAGCAGAGGCAGGCGGCGTTTCTGGACAACGGAGACCACAGTCACGCAGCACTGGTCACACTAAGTGCCACGATTATGTGGCAGCTGCCACAAGGTGCCATTTCTGGGTGGCACAGTGGTCACTTTCGTGCTGCTTACATCCTACTTACACGCCAAACAGGGACCGCACTCTTACAGGAAATTTAGCAGAAAGACGCGCCTCTTAATGACCTCTGATATGTTTTGTGATTGGCCAGATGCAGTTCGATTAGCTCTGAGTTTGTTTGCTCATCCTACGTATCCCGGATGAACCGCATTTCAACCTGAACCTGAATTTCAACCCGAACCTGAATTTCGACCTGAACCTGAATTACAACCCGAACCTGAATTACGACCCGAACCTGAATTGCGACCCGAACCTGAATTGCGACCCGAACCTGAATTGCGACCCGAACCTGAATTTCGACCTGAACCTGAATTTTAACTCGAATTTTTGCATACCTGCGAGGATTTTACAGGTTCTGGTGACACTATAATAGCTCCATAGGCAGCACAGTGGAGTATAGTGGAGTGGTGTATAGTGTATGATAAGCTGAAGCAGCGCAGCCTCCACCGTAGCCCATCTCGACAACGCGATCGCTCTCTCGCGTTGTACGCACGCAGTTTTTTTCTATACTGTATTTATGATTAAAGCGTATCTAAATCTAGGGTCACGCTTAACGACGAAAACTGCTTTACGACAGACTTTTCAGTCTCTAACCCCATCGTTAACCGATTGGTTAACCACACAGTGCACATTTTGCACGCGTCCTTGTCTTTCTCAAACCACAGCTTGTATTTGTCCAACTGAAGCAGCCATTGTTGAATCGGCATTTACCAGCATTACGCCGATTTACATGTCAAAGTACAATCTACAGCTCCGCTTGGAGTCCGTCGCTAACGCTGCGAACTAACGTGTGAAGTTACGTTAGCGGTCCGCACAATGAAAAAAAAGGCTATATATATATTTCTTCCGGTTATCAGAACGACAAACATTTATTGTGTCAAGCAAATTTCCATGACTTTTCCAAAACATTTGAGTATTTTTATTTTTTCCAAAACTTATCCAGGCCTGGAAATTGCTATTTTCAAATTCCATAACTTTTCCAGGTTTTTCATGACCGTACGAACCCTGCCTTTGATAATGAGCTCAGCTTCAAATCACACATCATGACTACATGCAAGACAGCTTACTGGTGCTTCCTAAAAGCCGATTAAAGATTGGCGAGGGTGCTTTTAGCCACTATGGCCCAAAGCTCTGGAACTCTCTTCCTGAAGAGCTCAGAGGCATTTCATCCGTGAATAGTTTCAAGAACAGTCTAAAACATTCCTGTTTAGATCTGCTTTTAGTTAAGAAACTCTCAATCTTATTTACCTTATTACATTATGTTGTCTATTATTTTATAATTTGTCACTGTGACGGGCAGGGTGAGCGACTAAAAAGGAAGCGATCACGTCAAGTCTCAGGGACTTAAATTAAAAGGATGATTTAATTGAAAGTGCGCAAACCAAAAACCCGTGAGTAGATCCGAATTAAGGATATAATGACCAGCGGTCAACTGGTACAAAGACAAGACATATATAGGCAAACAAACGACCCTCAGGTGAGACGGATCACGGGCTCCGCCCACCTGAGGGACGCACATGACGTAACAAAACAACAACAACAACAACAGCCACTGTGGACGGAGGCGGCCGGTAGGGGGCCGCCTCACCGTGACAGACCCCCCCACCAAGTCACACTCCCCTCCACTGGGTGTGTCGCACACAGCAGCTGCACACAAAACATGAAGGGGCAGGAAGGCAGGGACAAGGCAGGGACACTCCCCCTGCAGTCCGGGAGCTGAAACACAAAACACACAACATTAATTAGCTCACCTCCCTGGGCGGGACCCTGGACCGACTGGGCCGTTAACACAAAACCACGCCCCGGTCGGTCACAGGGCCCTCACGCCCTAACCGGCCCTCAGCGGGCTGGGGAGCAGCCCCAAGGGCCTCCTGGTCACCCCAGGCAGGAGGGAGGATCGCCATCTTAAGCAGGAGCTTCTCAGACCGGAGCCCCATGGTCCCCAAACATCCGGGGGCCCCAGCCCTCTAGGGAGGGGCTCTTTATGACCGGGCTCCAGTCACCCCACGACATAAGGGGGCTCCTGCCAGGTGGAGACCCCCACAAGGTCCAGGAACACCGCCAGGGAAAAGCACCTACACAGAAAACACACACTCTCACACACACACACACTCAACCACACACCAACATAAAACACAAACGCGCCCCACCGACGCCCTCCGTGCCATACCCCGTGGCACGGGACCACAGCCGGTCCCCCCCCCAAACACACATTTAAGGGGAGGAGCATGCGTGGAATTACACGCAACATTTCACATGCACGCTAGGACAAAACACACACGCAAAGACTAGACAAACAAATGGTGCAAACAGCAAACGGACGGGACCCACACATGCGCGCTCTACACAATTAATAGTGACGCGCCGCTCAAGTTCGCAGTCGCTCCCCACATAAACACAAGACACACGGGGAGCAAGGCGACCGTGACGAGCGGCGACCGCGTCACACACACAACATTTAACAATTAACGCACTGATCCACTGATCCACACGTCCGTTCACACACACCCAACACGATAACCACACAACACGAAGAGCCGTGGGTCGACTACCCTGGTCACCGCCGTGCTACACACACACATCTAAGCACGGCGGGGCTCTTCGACTACATACAACAAACAAACACAAAGAGTTTTCCCAGGACAGACAGCCCTGGTCCTCGTCGTGCCACAAACACAACACAAAAGCACAGCGGAACTCCTCACAAAACACCACGCAGACAAACACTTACCACGAGACATGACCACCAATGAAGGAGAAAGAAATAGAGACTGGCGGCTTCCGAAAGCGGCTGGTCATTCTGTGATGGGCAGGGTGAGCGACTAAAAAGGAAGCGATCACACCAAGTCTCAGGGAAAAAGGATGGTTTAATAGAAAGTGCGCAAACCAAAAACCCGTGAGTAGATCCGAATTAAGGATATAATGACCAGCGATCAACTGGTACAAAGACAAGACATATATAGGCAAACAAACGACCCTCAGGTGAGACGGATCACGGGCTCCGCCCACCTGAGGGACGCACACGACGTAACAAAACAACAACAACAACAGCCGCTGTGGATGGAGGCAACCGGTAGGGGGCCGCCTCACCGTGACAGTCACTTTATTTCATTGTGTCTGTTTCCTTTTTATATTATCATCTTATTTACTTTACTTTTTTACTTTTTATGTTATTTTAATATTTTTATCTTTAATTTCTTTTAACATTTTCTTTTTGTCCTATCTCCTTTTAATGTTTCTTTTTATTTATACTGTAAAGCACTTTGAGTTGCATGTATGTATGAAAGGTGCTATACAAATAAAAGATTATTATTATTATTATTATTATTATTATTATCTGGAAAAACTGCACAAACTAGGCTTATTAGAAATTTACAGTTAATCATTACTTTAGAATCATATTGTTAACTCCACCATTTTTGTCTGTTCTGTATAGTTCAATAGATTTTTTATCCTTTTTATTGAAATCATTTCTAATATGTATTTTCTGAATTTCTCTGATATAACAGCTCAATTCGAATTCTTCAGGTTAAAGGTGCTCCCTCCTTTAAACAGCTATAACTTGTATTTTTATCCGGCTACAAACAAAGCTGCTTTATGTCACGTAGGGCTACACCCCCCTCTCCTAGCTGTCACTCCAGTTTCCCTGCTCCTTGATCCCGCCCTGCTTGTCTGTCTCCATGGTTTCCCTTCGTCTGCCACGCCTATGTATTCAGTGTTTCCAGCTGTGTCTGTTTAAGTTCTGTGTATTTATAGTCCCTGTGTGGTTGTTTTGTACTATGAATCAGTTTGTGCTTTGTTCATTCAGTCAGTGTTATTATTCGTCTATTCGCTCATTCAGTGTTTTGGTATTCTTTGTTCCCTGTGTGTTCCTGCCTGGTTTGTGTGTTCTCCTTGAATCGTAAGTCATGCCTGTTTATATTTTGTGTTTGGACTGCCTGCCTGTTATGACCCCTGCCCGTTATTACAACTCTGAATATGGAATTCCCTTTAATAAATCTCGCTCTCCTCAGCGTTTGTGTCTGCCTCCCTGCTCTGCGTCACACAGAACGTTACAATGCAAGGTAAAAGCATTTGACACCGTTTTACTATTATTCAGTGTGGGCATATCTTTTGCTAATATTACTTTTTATATTTTTTTTACACTTACGGTAGTGTGATAAAGCGCGACCCTAAACCCCTCAGGTGTATAGGAGGAGGGAGCCGCACTCTATGGGTAGCGTCGGGCGAGGGGCTTGTGGCCTGGAATAAATCCGTACAAGAGGTCGAAACTTTGCCTTTTTCCTTTGCACATTTATTTTAGACACCTACAGCTATATACATATTTACAACACGCGTTCATGGAAAGAAATAAAACAATATTAAATTGAGTCCTCTTAATCAGAGTTTACAGATCGGTGACTGCAAAGTCACATAAATCCCGTCATCACATACATTTCGAGCCTGCTCTCCCAGGCTCGTTGTTACCTACTCTACTAATTACACCCCATTATATTCTATAAACCCCTCCCCCGGAACATTCCATTCCTGATACCGGTACAACGGGGACAAAGAATATAAAACATTCTAATTGCTGTCAACATATGATTGAATAAACAGCTTTGATCACATCTTTTCATGTTAAGACATTGTTCCATTTTACATAGTTTCCACTCTACATGTGCACGTGCATATACAAACACTTTTATACAGTTTAAGTTCGTCCCTCCTCTTCTGCAGAGGTTACACCTGCCCAGGTAAGTAAAAGCCTGAAATTTAAACTCTTACTCTTTTAGTCAGTTGGATGCAAACTGGTCACAGGTAAGTATACTTATAAATCATAATTACATTCATAATCATAATCATATGTCTATTGGTGATGTGTAGGTATATAGGACTACATCATCACAGGTAGTCATGCTTAAATTGCAAAGCTTTTATTTATCATTTATAAGTTTTTTTAATCTGTAATTTCACTTGTGTGAGTGCTTTTTAAAACATGTTGAACCACAGCATAGAAGCTACAAATTCAAACTACTTTGCAGCCTTTCAACACACCTTTAACCTAAATATCTAAAATGCTATGATGGCCTAAAATGGACACTTCTCAGTCTTGACCATTTGCTAATTTATCAGAATGAGGGTGCGTGGCTGCCAGAATCTGGGAAGTATAGAAATACCAATAAATATTGATTAGCCAAATTCGCCACCCCACCCCCCCACGGTCAACAACTTTCGTTCGCCACCCCCCGGTCAACAACTTTTGTTCGGGGGGCGCCGATAGTATGTTCGCATACACCTCAGAAAGTAAGTAATTGCAACCCTGATACTAATCAATCGCCATTGTTCATCATTCATAACTTCTCCACACCCCCTTTCTGCTGCTCCTGTTGCTCCATGCTGCCTCTCCTTTAACAACACGCTCAACACTGAACGTAGAGTTACAGCGGACCACGCAGAGAAAGGGTGGGGCCGCTTTAGACCTATATCCTGATTGGTTCAGTCCACTATTATATTGAAGATGGGTCAATGGTCCGCTCCCTCTAAATTGTGGGCCGGTCTCTTCGAAAAAAAAGAAGACAAAAATAATCCATAGGCCCCTGAGTATGGGAGTTATTCTGTGTCAATATTGAAATGAAAATGTAACACGCGTTCACATTTACATATTCCACTCATACAAGCAACGTTGAGCTCAAAATTAAAATGGAAATGCAATAGTTACATTTACATTTGCAATGTGGTAGACATCTATTCATATTTCATTTACATATACATTTTTGATGCTTTATTTGTGCCTTTATTGAAATGAAAATGTATTTCCCGATTCGAATTATCAAGTTCATGTGATCATGCAAAGGTTGTATCAAAATTACAATTAAAATGCTATTCACTTTGAATCCGTGTATCATTCGTTCATTTGATATTCAACTGAAAATCAAAATCGGAAAAACAAAAAACAGTTCATTATTTTGAAAAGGTACACGGTCCCAGTGTCTATATCACCAATGACAGCAACGTAGCTGTATTTCCTGGAAGTGATGGCCACTTTAGCTCTATAGAGCTAACAGCAAGGGGGCATTACGAGGTACATGGCGAGAGTATCAGCATGGAACCATCACCTAGTGTGCCAGTATCGCACGATTGTACCCGATTTTCCTTCCACCGCCCACCCAGCGCTGCTGCGGCTTATGCAACAAGAGCTTCTGCAAGTCCAAGACCTACCCTGGCAAAAACTTTTCAAAGGTATACAAATAAACGTTTCATTCGTCTTACGTTTATACACACCAACATACTCACTTGTTATATTTCCTTTGTAATATGAACTGATATATAACTCTATTAAAGATGTAAGGTCTACATAATGTAAAATGAGTTTTAAAGTTTTTTTCATTTCAATTTTCAGGAACATCTTCATCGCTGAGCTTGTGGATTGCAAGTTGGAAACAAGCAGGACGCTAACTGTTCGTTTTTCTGAATTTGAAGCTACTGTTTCGGGAATCACCAGTAAGGTCACTGATGCCCTTGAACAAGATGACTCATTCATCCTCACTGATGGTCAAGGAAACAAAATCCTGGATTCTGAAGGAACCAGAAGTATAGTTAAACAGGTTGTTTATAGCAAGGTTCTTCAAATCTTGTCCTGGGGGGCTGTGTCCAGCACAGTGTCAAACACTTAGTTAACTTGCCCATTAACAGATGAATTGAACCAGATGTATTAAGCAGGAAAATCCCAAAACTCTGCTACACATGGTTCCATGACAAAAATTTAACAACGGTTTATTTGATTGCCTCAGAATTACTACATAAATTGTGCTCACACATTTGCATAATGCATACCCATGTTTACAGTATGTTTTCTTGTTCAAATGCTCAAAAATTACTGCTTATTAACAGAATGTAACATATTGGAAGCAAATAAAACATAGTATTAATGTGCCATATCCTTTTTACACTTTAGAAAGAGTTTTTTTTTCTCCCAACATGTTAAATTAAGTAAATAAATATAAATTTAGCTTAAACTCATGAGTTGCAAAATTTGACTCTTTTCAATTCAGGATCAGCATTTTGGAAGCAAAGTGCAAGGAAAATATTTGCTGTGAAGGAAGAAGACTTACTGCAGTTACAAGCAAGTAAAAAGAGAAGACTGAGGTACAATATTATCTTTTAACTTCAGGAAATACATATCTAGATGTATATTGTTCTATGTAAAGACTGGCTGTGACCAAAATGGGTCCTTATTTATGTTTTAGGGCACTATTGAGTACATCAGAGTGTACGAATCAAAAAGTGTAATTGGAATGTGATTTTGAGGACATGAGTGACTCCCACAATGCATCATGATTTATAGTAAATACACTGTAAAAAAATCTTTGTTTGCTTATGTTCTGTGAATATAAAAATGTATGTGGGCAAAGCATGAAACATAAAAATTGTTACTCCAAAAACAAAAAAACGAGTTGTGCCATCAGCTGCTGCATTTTTACCATTCAACTTAATATTTTGTGTTCAGTGAATGAGCATTATGGTTCTCAGTCAACATGTCAAGTCCAAAGTAAAAAACTGTGTTGGGCGAGCAATAGTGGTAGTGGTGAAACTAATGCGCATGCTCGAGAGAAGATTTTCTTGGTGCCTTCTGCACCAAAACTAAAATGAAGACCCAGCATTTCACCATTTATCTAGAGGACTTCAAACGTTCACTGAGTGAAGTTAATGTGGATCTTTACTAAGCTAACACAACTAACTTGGTGGTGTTTGTTGAGTTTGAATTTTGAACTAGGTCGTATTTCAACATATTTTCCAAACATATAGTTATCAAAACTAGAGCTAAGCCAACAAGTTGTTTTTCAATGTTTTAACTTTGCTATGAGTTTAGTAATGTTAGTGTTAATACTGTTGTGGTTGGCAAGGACAAGCTACCGATTAACGGTTAATTAACCGTCACGCGTTAACTGTCCGTTTGGAATTTAACTTTACCTCATGTCGGCAAACTGTTAGCATGCGGACTAACGTTAGGTACCTAGCTAGCTAGATCTGCGTAGTAATTAAGCATTTGCTGAAGCCCAATCGATTTCTAATTAAGTACTTTTTTAGATACTTTTTCCGACCACATACAGCTCCGCGGTCAGTTCTCCCATTTCCCTGGATGTGTGTTGTATGCGTGTTAGTGTCCCCCCTCCCTTAGAACCAGTGTGTTTTTGCCGTTAGCGTATTGCTAATAAATTAGCATAGAGCTAACATTTGTGTCATGGCTCATTCTTGTCCTCCTGACTCAACGACGTTTCAATTTTTATTACATTTATAAAGCAGCTCTCATATGCCTGTTTGGTAATATTTTATGTTTACTTTTTGACATGCAAATAAAATGCACAATTACTTAATTATATTCTGTATATTTTGAATTTACTTCATAAAGCATAAAATGTATAGTTCAGACAACTTGGATACTAATGAATAATTACCTGAACTAAACAATTGTAGCTGGAACAACATAAAACATTTTGTTGGACTCACTAGGTGTATTTGGTTAATATAAAACATTTTGTTGGCTCAACTTATTTTCTTTAATTAGACTGAATTCTGTAGTTGTCAGCAGAACTTAAAATTTGCAATTTGCAGAGCTTAAATTAGACCAACTAAAAAAATTATTTGCAACGGGTTACTAAGATTTTTTTAGTTGGTGAGACTTGAAATTTTTTACAGTGTATTGTAGCATACTACATCTGCTAAACTTTTCCCAAAAGTTCAGCAACAAACAGCAGAGCAAACAGATCGAACAGCAAAACCTCCAGTGTTGCCAAATTATTACACTGGTGTTCAGGTAAAATGTATTTAAAATCTTCCAAAATACAAAGAAAACTGTCCAGAAACAAAAAAACAGATGTTCTGCACATCAGCAATATTACAGAATTTATTCCAACATGGCCTTAAAATAACATTATTTTATCTTAAGGATGTACAGAGCAGCATTACAAAAAGGGACATTTAAGGACAAATTATTTAACTGCATATCAGTATTATTTTTGTGCTTAATGCACTTTGATTTGACACATGACCCTATATACAAACAGCAGGACTAACTATGTCTCTGCCAGGTCAGCTATCTAGAACATGGATTAATCAAATTTGCCACACCACTTTTAACACAGCATGTTGAGGGAATAGGGATCAATGTCTTGGTCACAGCCAAAGTCAAGAGATTCACATTGATTTACAACTTTAATTTCTTTGTATGTGTTATGCCATGAATATGAGTGCTTTGGAAGATACTATGAGTTATGAAGACTACATTTACTTATGGACTTAGATTTAGATTAATGTACCAATCAAAAATAGCACATTAGATGCCTTGGATCAATGGAAGTAACAACAGATAATTTTGTGTATACAAATGTCTGGATTCAGACATGGTATTTTGATAATTTGGTTGTATATTATGCTTGTTTTTAAGTCGTCGAGACGATACCGGCCTTGATTGTGTTTTCGAACACATCGAAGAGGTAGTGCTTACAGCTCAGGGTCTTAAAGGAGTCTCCAGTGCAATAAAGGAACTGCAAGAGTTGGCAAATTCCAACTGGAGAACAGACATGTGTCTGACACAGGCCCAAGCAGCAGCAGTTAGAGATGCCTTTGCATGTGTCATCTGCAGAAGTAATTTGTTGTATGTTTTTTTCCTTTGAAAATCTGTGTTGCTTGTAACTCAGTTTTATCCCCCTTAACACCCCAAAGCCTAATATATACATAAAGGTACCCATCACAGCACCCACATTAATGGGGGAACTGTGATCAAACTCTGTACACACACAAACTTAAGTATGAATTAAAGTTAATAAAAGCGCAGTGCTGTTTAGTGGGTAATCTGACAGTTTAGCTTATGTAATATGCTGCAATAATTTACTATTTACTTTACAATTTGGACACTCAAAGAAAAAGGGCTGACATACTAAATAGTGCCCTAAAACATAAATGGGTAATGAGTTTTAAAAAAATTTACTTTACGATGACTTATTTAGCAGTGACTGAGTTTTTAATAGAAAACCAAAAACCAGTGACTTGATCCAAATGAAGGATATAATGACCAGCGGTCAACTGGTACAAAGACAAGACATATATAGACAAACAAACGACCCTCAGGTGAGACAGATCGCGGGCCCCGCCCACCTGAGGGACGTACACAACAACAACAACAACAACAACTGCCGCTGTGGACGGAGGCGACCGGTAGGGGGCCGCCATACCATGACAAAAGATAAAAGACAAAAATAAAATATTAAAAGAAATTTAAGATAAAAATGAAACAAACACAATAAAATAATGTGACAATAAAGTGACAAATTATAAAATAATAGACAACATAATGTAGTCAAGTAAATAAGATGGAGAGTTTCTTAATGATGATGTCATCCTGTGATGTGAACATGTTTATCTGTATATTACGAAAAGACCAAAATATCTGATTAGTATTGTTGTACATGTATGAAAATTATATGGTACAGATATGGTTATGGTTGTTCATTATCTTGTTGTTAGAAGTACCTGCTCTTCAAGATGATGTCTTTGATGCTCGATCTCTCCTTTGGAGCAGAGGTGGGACCAAGTCAGTGTTTTGCAAGTCACAAGTAAGTCCAAGTCTTTATCCTCAAGTCCGAGTCAAGTCTCAAGCAAAGACAGTCAACTCAAGTCATGTCTCGAGTCAAGACAGGCAACCGTCAAGTCAAGTCCCAAGTCTGAAACTTGGAATTTCAAGTCCTTTCGAGTCTTTTTTTTTACAGGCACCAACGCTTTATGAATGCTACGCTGATGCATTTCTTTACTCGTTTTGTTGGTGTCCGCCAGCCAAAAGATGACAGATCATTTACATTTTATCTTCTCTTAATTACATAAATGTACTTAAACAAGAATGTTTCGTTACATCATTTTACACGAAAATAGCAAGCTTCATCGTAAGCAAGATGCTGTCATTACGAATGGTTATTCTAAACATTTGGATAAAATGTTTAAATATAGACTAATAAAAGGCTAGTTTAACAAGGCTAGCAAGAGGTTAGCTTACCAAGGCTAGCATAGGCTAGCTACCTATATTTCATTTAAGAGACTAGTTTAACAAGGCTAGCAGGCTAGCAAGAGATTAGCTTACCAAGGCTAGCATAGGCTAGCTACCTATATTTCATTTAAGAGACTAGTTTAACAAGGCTAGCAGGCTAGCAAGAGATTAGCTTACCAAGGCTAGCATAGGCTAGCTACCTATATTTCAATTAAGAAACTAGTTTAACAAGGCTAGCAGGCTAGCAAGAGGTTAGCTTACCAAGGCTAGCATAGGCTAGCTACCTATATTTTTGCCTCAAAGGGTTTCTATACTATTTATTTAACATTTTGAAGACCATTAAGTTTTGTGTTTTTACACTTTCTCATTTTATTCAACAGAAGAATGCCACGTGCATTCTTATGTGTGGGGACATTTCACACCAGCTAATTTGAATGGAAAAAAAATGTTTTTATGTAAATATTGTGGAAAGAGGTATGTGAAGAATGCAACAAAGATGCAGCAACACATCAATAAGTGCCTCAAATTTCTTCAGATCTCAAAACAACAAGCAGAGAAGAGTTCCACTCCAGCAGAAAATGCATCTGTTGGGTTGGACACAGACACATCCTTGTCAGTTGCTGGTACCTCTGGCATGAGAGCATTCTTTGATTCAATGGATGCGCTAACCCAGAAAACTGCAGATGAGTGTTTTGCCCGAGCAATTTATGCAACTGGTTCACCCCTGATGTTACCATCAAATGTTTACTGGAAGAGGTTCTTCAACATTCTCCGACCAGCATACATCCCTCCAACCAGACATGCTTTATCTACTCATTTGCTTGATGATGAGTTTAATAGGGTGCAAGCCAAGGTCACAGACACTATTCATGGGGCAGACTGCATTTCAGTCATATCGGATGGATGGTCAAACATCCGAGGACAAGGAATGATCAATTTCATTGTCACTACCCCGCAACCTGTGTTCTACAAGAGCATAGACACAAAAGACAACCGGCACACAAGTTCCTTCATCGGTGAACAGCTAAAAGCAGTGGTCAATGACCTTGGACCAGACAAGGTTTATGCAGTTGTAACTGACAATGCCCAAAATATGAAAGCTGCCTGGGCACAAGTGGAGCAAGCATACCCTCATATAACAACCATTGGCTGTGCTGCCCACACTCTCAATCTTCTCCTTAAGGACATCATGGAACTGAAGACAATGCACACACAATACAAGAGAGCAAAGGATGTAGTGAAATATGTCAAAGGCAAACAAGTGCTTTCAGCAATCTATCTCTCAAAGCAAAAGGAAAAGAAGAAGAGTACCACACTGAAACTGCCCAGCAACACACGGTGGGGTGGAGTTGTCATCATGTATGAAAGTCTGCTGAAGGGAAAGGAGTCTCTGCAACAGATGGCCATATGTCTGCAGGCATCGAAAGTGATATGAAGAGAATTATCTTGGACGATGTGTTTTGGGAAAGACTAACTGGAAGCCTCACAATCCTCAAACCCATAGCAGTAGCCATTACCAAGATCGAGGGGGATGATGCCATCTTGTCAGATGTCCAGTACCTTTTTGCTGATCTTAAGCAGCAAATCCACATGGCTCTGCCCACTTGCCCTCTCCTCAAAGCAGAGGAAAAGGCAGTTGAACAATTATTGGAGAAGCATCAAAAGTTCTGCATGAAGCCAATACATGCAGCAGCATACATACTTGACCCAAAGTATAACAAAGGCACACTCTCCCCAGAGGAGATCAACAGTGCTTATGATGTTATCACTGCTTTGGCTGACCACCTGAAACTTGATGTTGGCAAAGTTCTTGGTAGTTTGGCCAAGTATCATACCAAGCAAGGCCTTTGCCAAGGCAAGGGGATCTGGCAATCAAGCCAGCACATACCAGCATCCATCTGGTGGAAGGGCCTTTGTAGATCTGAGACCCTTTCACCCATAGCCTCCATCCTCCTCCAAATCCCACCAACATCAGCAGCCTCGGAACGGAACTGGTCACTGTTTGGGAACACCCACACAAAGGTTCGCAACAGGCTCACAAATGAGAGAGTGGGACAACTAGTGGCGATCCGAGCAAACCTACGGCTCTTTGTGCCAAACACAGAGCCATCCTTAACTAGGCTGGACACTGACACAGAGGAAGAGGAGTCAGATGTTACAGATGATGAGGAAGTGAACATGGAGGATACAGAGGTTCAGGAAGAAGCGTGAAACTTTTAAGCAAAAATGCAGAGCATTCAGAGGCTAGCTTGTGGAAAACTACTTTTTTTTTTTTTATCGAAAATAGGATGTTGATGTTACGGTTAGGAGTTGCTTTGTTTTGATAGTGTTTGATACAGGTCCTTTAAATTATACAATTGTAACGTTCGGGCGCAGCCAAGGACGAGACACAGAATCCTCGGTTTTTAGGACAGACGTCACTTTTAATCGATACTGAAGTTGCGCAATAGCGCACGAGAAACATACACAAACACTCAACGTGTAGACTTTAGACAACGACGAGCACAGGACACTGCGCGAGCGCACATTAAATAGACAAACCACGTTAACCCCAGGTGATTACGAGACGATTCACAGGTGAGACGGATTATCACATGACATAGCTATCACCACGAAATATCCACAGACGCAGACGATGCACGTAGACTACGTAAACACACGCCCAAAAGGGAGGGGCCGGGGTCCTCAACGTGACAGACGCCCCCTCCAAGGGCACTACCCGTCCCGGGGTGCCAACAGGACTGAGTGCCCCGAACCCACGACGATGGGCGGATCCGACGCACTCAGTCCTGCGTCTGGGAGGTGACTGCCCTTGGCGAAGCGTCCCTCACGAATCGCCTAGCACATCCTCCCTGGGAAGACGGGGGAAAAGACGTTAAACACATTCAACGGCACATTCACAAACACACAAACAGGCACGCTCACACACAGAGGAATAAACGGGAAAAGGGGATTTGACACACAGACGGGAAAACTCACAAACATTGGGACTGACAAACAGGAAACAGGCACCAGGCTTCGCGCCAGGAGGAGCGCGAGCAGAGGAGAGAGATCCGGCGCTGCTGGTGCTGGATTGGGCAGTCCTCCTCCTGCTTTCGCTGCGTTCCCTCCCCCGGGTGCAGCGCGGCGGGCTGACGCGCCCGGTGCGGCGCGGCGGGCTGACGCGCCCCGTGAGGTGCGGCGGACGGACTCTCCCCTCGGCTGGCCCTCTGGGATGTCCACCTCCATTTCCTCCGTCTCGCTGCCACGGCTCCATTCCATGGGCTGCTCCGGGCTGCCACCCCGGGAGCAGTCCATGCTCTCTCCTCCTGAGCGATCCGCGGATGGGGTCCATCTCCCCTTCACAGTCCCCGCAGAACACTCAGAGGAGGGTGGACCGTCCTCCTCCTCCTCCGGATTTCCTCTTTGTTACCAGCTCCTCGGTTTGGCTTTCAGCCATCATTGTCCACTTTTAGTTTTTACAAACACAACATGGAGGCGTGGAAGACGCACAGTTCACTGTGATTGGTCAGTCCTATGCCCTACGCATCGGCGGGAACCAGCATTAAAAAAAGTAATTGCGCTGATTGGCAAAGGCGATCTATATGATTTCTCTAATTTGGTAGATCGCCTGCGATTCTCCACTTTTCATCGCCATTCACGATTTTATATCGTCATATCGTGCACCCCTACTCGTGCCATTGAAGTATGATCATGTAGCAAAATAGTATAAAAACCATGGTCTGTGAGAGGGGGGGGCAGCTGTGTGTGTGTGTGTGTCTGTGTAACGGAGAACTCTTGGTGATGCATCTTTCTAATTTTCTGTCTTTTGTCTTTAAACTTTGTTCTTTACTTCGATACTTTACCCTAACGTGTCTGGCTATTCTTGCTCACCATTAAGGTTCAAAATTTCCACAACACCTACTAAACTCTGTGCGAAGTATTGCCGACATTTCTGAAAGTATTCCAAGCATTATTCTTACTGCTATTGTCTTTATGGTTCGACCTGGTTTGTCTCGTTCTCTGCTCTCTTGGATTTCCCGTTTTTGTGCTCATATTGTGTTTACCTGACCTGGACTGTGTTTTGACATTGCATTTTGTATTAGGTCTGGATCCCTTTGCCTGGTTTTTGCCCCTGCTCTACTGTATTCAGCTCACATCAATAAACCCAGTGTGTTTAAGCACCCTGGGGGGGACAGGGCCTGCAGCCTTGTTCGTACGGAGTCTCTGTAGCTGTCTTCTCACCTGGTCAACTGAGATACACCGTAGAGGTCACTGGTGGAGGAGGGGTGTAGGTGTGAAGTGGACCATCACAGGTGGGGGGGAGGCTTTCCAGAGGGGGAGGCAGGGGGAGTGGAGTGGGCTGTTGAGGCATGGCAGCCGATGAGTCAGGGAGGGGGAGGTCAGGGCTTGCAGTGTCGAATCTGTTAAAAAACAAATTTAACTCATTTGCCCTGTCCACACTGCCCTCCACTCCCCTGTTGCTGCTAGTCCTGAAGCCAGTGATAGTCCTCATACCACTCCAGACCTCCCTCATGTTGTTCTGCTGGAGTTTCCAGTCCAGCTTCCTCCTATATCTTTCCTTAGCCTCCCTGATGGTTCTCTTCAGTTCCCTCTGAATCGTTTTCACCTCCTCCCGGTCACCAGCTCTGAAAGCCCTCTTCTTCTTGTTGAGGAGGGCTTTAATGTCTTTTGTTACCCATGGCTTGTTATTGGAGTAACATTTAACGGTCCTTGTTGGGACAATGGAGTCCACACAGAAATTGATGTAGTCTGTGATGCACTCTGTGAGCCCATCAATATCCTCTCCATGAGGCTCAGAGAGTGCTGTCCAGTCTGTAGACTCAAAGCAGTCCTGCAGCACTTCAAAAGTCTCCTCTGACCATCTCCTCACTGTCCTCATGGTCGCAGGCTCACTCGTCACCTGGGGCACATACTTTGAGTTGATGTTGACCAAGTGGGGGAGGGGGGAGCAGTTGCATGCCTCCTTAGATTGGCATATAGCAGGTCCAGTGTTCTGTCCTGTCTGGTGGGACAGTCCACATATTACGTGAAGTTTGGTAGTGTCCTGGCCATAGTGACATGGTTAAAGTCTCCTGATATTGCAATGAAGGCAGTCTGGTGGAATGAATGACGTCACACGCCGACGACGGGTTGGCAGAGGGGGGGATGTATATGGTCACAACAACAACATGGGAAAACTCCCGCGGCAAATAATATGGCCTGAGTCCAACAGCCAACAGTTCAATGTCCGGACAACAGATATGCTCCTTGATGGTAATGTGACCAGGGGAGCACCAGCGGTTATTAACCAACACCGCCAGGCCTCCTCCTTTACGCTTACCGCTCCCGGGGCGATCCTGGTTGGCTCGAACCGTCTGAAAGCCAGCGATTGAAACGTTGTCATCTGGAATCTCCCGGTGCAGCCATGTATTCGAAAAGCACATTAAACTACACTGCTGGTACTCCTTCTGACTCGTGGCTAACGCTGTTAGCTCGTTCATTTTATTAGCCAGAGATCTAACGTTGCCCATAACAATAGTGGGAAGTCGCGGCTTATATGCCTTTTTCTCCATAAGCCTCCATCTTTTCGCCCCTGATTTCCCCGTGCGCTGAAAAACATAACCCCTCAGTGTTTTCAATGACTTGCCACAGAAATTACACTGCCACATTTCTAGCTAGTCGATGTACCAAATATAAAACTTTAATACCCAATAGGCAACAATTATTGTGCAAAACAATGGGATAACTGGAATACACACTAGTACAAAATACAATTATAATACAATATACAATTTTCAATCATGAACCAAGTCTGTACAAAGTAAATGCTTGGCCTTACTCAACAGTTGTGCATCTTCAACAATATTCAAATCCACACAATACATGCATATGGACTTAGTCAGAGTGTGTGCAATCACCAGACATGTAGAAAGTATTAGAGACCCATACTTGATTAAAAGTATAAGTACTCTTTCACAAAAGTGACTTGAGTAGAAGTTGAAGTGTTCTTTAAAAACTTTACTTAAGAGGAAGTACAGAAGTATTCAGCATTTTTTGTACTTAAGTATTGCAAGTAGTTTAATCTAAAATGTATTACTCAAGAACTGAAAGTATTCATATTATTAAGTGCAATAGTAACAGTAAAACTCTTACCCCTCACCACTGATTTCAACAGTGACCTCTTCAAAGGGCTTCAGTACATCACAGGCCTGTTTCATTTCCTCCCACTCATCTGGTGTGAGGGCAGCCAGTCTTGGATTAGTTATGGCCAGGGTTCTTATGATGGCATCTTTTATTTTCCAGGAACCTCAACATCATGTAGTATGTTGAGTTCCATCGTGTTGGACAGTCCTGCTTCAGGTGAGATTCTGCCAACCCCAACTGCTTTTGTGTGGCTTTCAGTTTCTCTGTCGCAACTGTACTTCTGTGCACATATTCGACAATTGCCTTCACCTTTTCCACTGTTTGTTTGATGGCAGCAATGCCACTGTTGACAATGAGGTTCAGGATGTGGGCAAAGCAGAACAGGCGAGGCCAACCTGTGTTCTGGATTGCTTTCACCACATTTGCAGCATTGTCAGACACACAGGCAGCAACTTTATCCTGAAGTCCCCACTCCCTTGCTACCCTCAGAAGTTGTTCTGACAGATTGTCAGCAGTGTGCCTCTCACTTATCTCAAAACACTCAAGCAGGACAGAGGCCATCTTAGTCATTAATAAAATGACACGTGACTGACATAAATGATGACATGGCCCTGGCAGTGGAGTTGCTGAGGTGTCTGTATCAGCAGTTGAGGAAGGGAAGTGTTTCATAACTCACATAAACGGCAAAGTCCTTGGGTGCGCTGTCTGTGTCCAGTGGGTGACAGGACACGAGGGATGTGTTCCAAGGACACGTGGGTAATTCGGACGGGGTACGACAGAGAGATGATGAGAGAACCTTCTGAACCAGGGAACGCCCAGCACTTACCAGGGTGCAGTGCCACCCACACACACACCATATTTATAAGCCACCTGCTATGCCCGCAATGTATGATTGTGCTAGAATGTTTACATTACCTAAGCGGGTGTTTTAAAAAAAAAAGAGAGAGAGAGAGAATTGTTTCTCAGGACAGCCAGGACGGACCTGTTTGAGTGTCTGGTTCTAGAAGCAGTGTGTGTTTGTACTTGTGTAACAGTGCGAGGATTTACAGAATTTTACCACAGAGGAATAAAAGGCTACAGCTTTGTTTTCTGTCTGTATGAACTTTTCATTTAATATTCAAACTCAAATTACCAAATCAATGAACCCTTACCACACCACTTGTCTATGCTAATCACATATTAAACCCAAACCAAATCTCAACTAAACAGTCCCAAACTGAAGCCTTGCTAATCTTCCAACAAACCATCACCAAGCTCCTAAAGAAAGAGAATGTCAGGGCTGGCTCCAGTGCTGTTCCTCCGGCTGCTGCTAAAGCTGGGCGTACACTGTACGATATTTTAAATCGTGTACTCAGCTCCAGCTCAAATTGTACGACTAAATCACAGGGTTTAAAAGTTTACAGCTCACGATTCATATACTCACACTATACGACCAGACGCTCTCATGTGACCTGACTGCTCACACTATACGTCCTTACACCACATATCGGACTCTTGTATCCGGAACTGCATCATAAAAACGGGAGAAGAAAAAGTATAAGAGCCCGGAAGTGGAGAGACGCTCACCTGAAACGCGCTGCCTTGGCAATTTGTGCCATTCTGTGTCTAGAAACACCTAAAAAAAGGCAACGTGCATGGACAAAGAAATGGCTGGGCAGACGTGGGCAGTACGGTCTGTCAATTCTACAGCGAGAACTGGAGGAAAGCAGCAATATCTAAATTGCCCGTTATTGTTCATTATTGGCTTGCGCTGCACAAGCCAAGGTAATAGGTGTAAGTAGCTGATATCTAGTTAGCTTTCTTAAATTCACTTAACTTAGTTGTTAGACTGTAAAGGGACTGGAAGGAAAAATATGAACTAAAAACCACTGCAAGAATGTGCCTGTGCTATAGTTTTCGACATTAACTGGTGTAATTGATTTGTCATTTACATGCTGCAGACATTGCAGTAAGCAAGATACTGTACGGATTGTAACAGTGACTTTCAGGTGCTTAGTTAAATATCATTTTTTGTTAAGTCTACAGTACAAAAGTTTTAAATAGGCAATAGCATCCAACATATATACTGCTGATGTATTAATATAGGTGTTATGTGTAAATAGGTAGATGACATAAAGGGTTTTCGGGACCTTCTCCGAATGTCTGTGGAGGACTTCAGTTATCTCCTGGAGAGGGTAACTCCTCATATCCTCAAAAGGGATACACACCTTCGGAAGGCCGTCAGCCCCAGGGAGAGGCTTTCTGTTACCTTAAGGTTTTTGGCAACAGGCAAGTATGTGCACATATAAATTTCATTTCAGGGCTCCCTATTAAACTATAGAAAGCAGGGTTATCTATATCACATTAAAAATCAATTCGCCCATTCAACTACATGCATGCAGGCTACATAATCTTTCACCTTTCTACCATATATTCACCTACATACTACTACTACTATGACAACTTCATTATATTCTCCTATGCATCAACTAAAATCTGCCATTCTATCAAGATCAATTAATGTCCACCTTTCCATACATTAACAATCTAAAACCATCTTACACTATTTAATACACTTTCTTCACTTTGACAGGTGAAACCTTCAACTCATTAAGTTTCCAATATAGGATTGGAAGTACCACACTGAGCAGGATTGTTATGGAAACATGCACAGCCCTTACTTCTGTACTACGTGAAGATTACTTGTTTCATGGCAAGTAGACATGGTGTAGGTAGATCAGAGACCAAAATTAAAAGACAAATCCAGTGTGAATCAATCCATAGCCTTGCTTGAGTACAAGTGCTGTTGAGGACAACTGAAGGCAAGTTAGGTTGCCTCATTCAGTTAGTGTTAGGTGCTGGTTCACTATTTTGTCTATACATTTTTCCCCCATTGGTTTTCCTACTGACGGCACTCTCTGACCCCAAACAATAGGGCTATCGATTGATTCACACCTAATTTCTCCTTTAAATGGGGATATCATAATATTGCCTCAGAGTTTTCTTTACCCTTAAAAAATCCTGTGAATTGTGTTTTGAAATAAAACGTTATTTTATTTTTGTTCACAATGTGATTTATTATTATTTTTTTTATAAACATGGTTTATCTAACAGTCCCACAAAATCAGTGGTCTCTCTTTTCCCTTATGGTAGTCAACAAACATTTTGTTGTTTTTCTTTTTGTATAAAACTGAATGTATAAAAAAATCAATAATACAAATAAGAATTTGTAAGTAACAAAAATAAATCTACCTGTTATTTAAATAAAAAAAATGTTTTGCTCCATAAAGTACCTCAAGAATCATTTCTATTAACAAAATGTGCAAACAGTTCTGAACCGCACAGCAACACTGAGGTAGATGGCAAAGTCACATTGTCATAGTGTCACAAACATTTAACATTTAAAAGAACTTAGTGCAATGAAACTACAACTTTTTAACTTGCATTAACAGCATACCTGATGCTTATGTTATGCATTTTGGTTTTAGGCTACCCAGCTATTCAGAGTTCATCATTTTCAGAAAGGACATTGGCTGGGCTGATGGGGACGGGTATTCTTGGGGAGTTGGCTGGACCTGGTAAAGATGCGTGGGATAGAAAGTTGGCCTAACATGTAGACCTGAAGGCTGAGAATTGCCAGCCTGCTCAGCCTCCTGTGTGTCATAAATAATGTTCTTTATGTTTCTCCTGAGCCTTAACTGTAGAGTTCTGTCCTTAATGCTTCTCAACTCTGATGCTACTCGTTGGTTAAACAGCTCCTCAGAATTTGCATTAGATACTGATAGTGTGTCGCGGACCTGCTGAAGCAGGGAAAGTTTGGCCATCTCAATGCTGTGGTCTGCTGATTTCGGTTTAGGTTTGTGAATTCTAGGTCTTTTGACAGCCAAAACTGTGAACTCTGTGACCTGTGAAGTGTTTAAAGTGTTTTCCTCTTCCTGTGTCCCTGAAATTGAACTAGTAGAAGTAAAGACATCCGCTTCAGTTTCCACAGTGGACTGATTGTCTCCCTCCTCTATTGCGCCTGTGTTATCATTAATGCAGGATCCTGACCCCCATCCACTCCACAGATCACCACAGTGTCTCCCCCCATGATACGCTGCACCACCTCACAAAATGCGCTAAGAGGCTTGCCCGGTGGTCCTTTGCCTGATTGTGATTTGGTTAGAACAGGGGTACTCAACTGGCGGACCGCGGTCCGGATCCGGACCCGAACGCAGTCCTGTCCGGACCCAATCTCATTCCTGATTAGCTGGATACGGACCAAAACAAAACCGTAGCATTTATTTCAGGGCTATTGAAAAAACACTCCGTAACGAGTGTTACGTTTGCCACCCCCGCTCAACAACTTACGTTTCGCGCGGCGAAAATGACGTAATCGCTGTGGCTCCGCGTGTGCGCGAGTGCCTCGCGCGCTGTCGGTTCGAGAGGTCGTGCACCTCTCGAATTTTGTAACTTCGCGCCGCGCTTCAGCGCAATGAACAAAGTCATGTTTGCTGGGTTCATACACCTTTATAAGGTGGAATTAAAGCACTTGTACGTCACTTTCAAGGTCCATTTCAATATTTCCCAGCATGTTAAACATAATTAAGTTAAATATTTATACATATACTCGAAATAATTCGCTTTTTGTCACATTATTTAATGGTTGTTTATTTAAAAAACGCCCAATCTTCACGTCTTCACGTTCTCTCATGTTTCGTCCTGGAATTACAAGAGGCTCGTATTTGTTAACCTAATACAAGAGAACTATTCAGTCAGACAGCTATTTGTTGTGAAACCAAGTAGTTACAATTTCAAGCATTTTAAAGTACTTTAACCTAAATTCCAGCACTTTTCAAACCTGAAACATATAGCAACATTAAAATTGGTCAGGTAAATGTTCATTCCCCTGTTTTGAGGGGTGTTTCTACCACATATCGTTTCGGACAAAACGCCTATCGTTTCGGAGAACACAGCAGTGACGCTCGCGAAAGTATAAACGCCTCCACCGTTCGCGCACCGACCCCCCCCCCCTCCTCCGCTCAACAACTTACGTTCGCCACCCCCGACGCACCGGACCTCTGGTCACAGGTATCTGCCAAAATTGGACCGCGGACAAATTTAGTTGAGTACGCCTGGGTTAGAATGTATGCAGTATCCAAAATAAATCTGAGAAAATATGTGAATAACAAAAGAAAGAAGGGAAAATTATACATACCAGTGTGTGTCACATACTTAAAGGTAGATATGAAATATTTTTTTATGGATTATTTATTAACTATGAAAATACGCTGTGTAATTTCACAAAAAATTATGACTGCAACATTATTGAGTTAAATGTGAAGGTATTTCAACATTTTCTGAATTTTATCTTGACATTTCACTGGAAATATTATTGAACATGAGATCCGATCCAGTGATTGGTTCTTGCAGGGGGTTTTGAAACGACGTCATCCAGGATCAGCTTTGCGGCACAGCCAGGTGTCGTAAATCAGCTCTGAGACTGACACTTAAGAATTACTCCTACACATCGCTTAAAGTGAGACTGAGAGGCTTGATAACTAACTTTTAGTCTCAGCTTTTAACTAAGAATTATTTTAGACATAAGTAAATTCTTAGAAGTAATTCTAAGAAGTTTGATAAATACGGGCCCTGATCAGTTATCAGTCAGAATCTAATTTCACACTATATTATCACCTCACCTGACTAGACTATGTCAGAAGTAACCTATAATTAATTTATGGCTCTGTTATGGAATAAGATATAATTAAAATATCATTATATTTGATAAAGTATACATTTTATTATAAAATATCATATTTTAATAATTTATATTATTCATTAACTTTGTGGAATTTATTTGACCAGAACATTTTTAACTGAGATGACTCTTGGACATAATTCCCATAATTTCCCCACAAATATCCCTTCATATGGTGTGTGTGTGTGTATTTAAACTACTTTGGTTATGAACTTACTGTGAGAGTGGACTCAGTAGGTCTGTGTATAGGGCTGTGAATCTTTGGCAATCCCACGATTCGATTCAGAATCGATTCTTGGGGTCACAATTCGATTTTTTCCCGATTCTTTCAGATTCCATCGATTCTATTCAAAAACGATTATTTTCCGATTCAAAAATGATTTTCGATTCAAAACGAGCTACTCCGGTCTGCTGGCATGAAAAAAGAGTACATTTATAAAGATATTATAATTGTAAAGGTTTTATCAACATATTGCAATAATGTAAACACACAAAGGTAAATCCAAGACAACATGTCTGATTTATTTATTCTTGCACATGTATTTTTAACTTGTACAAACACAACCAACACTCAGAACACTACATTAAACTAATAAAACTGTAGTAAAATAAATAAAATTGGTAGGCTTAGGCTATCTGCCAGAACTTGCCACTACTCAAAAAATTTTATTATACAAAAATACTGCTCTTTCTGTAAAAACAACAAATTGCTTCATACAAGAATTAGGCTTAGGCTAGCTGCCTATTTCTGAGAACATGCAACTTCCAGAAACAAAATTACACTTTTTTCCTTAACAAATCACAAAAATCACAAAAATTAAAAATATATGAAAGTGCTTCCAAAAATCAAAGTGCTGTTACATTAATAAAATGGGTAGGCTTACGTTAGCTGCCAGAACTTCCACTTCACAGATGAAAAAAATAAATATACCGTATTTTCTAAAAGCCGCATATATCTACTGAACTGAATACATTTAACTGAACTAATCAGTTTCTAAACGGTGCCTGTAGCATTTCATGTGCAACAGATTTGTCGTTCAGCCGGTGTTATGGCGAATTCTGACTCCCCTCGTTTATCCTGATATTACGGATTAGACGTAATACAGTGTTGGCTAGCTGAGCAGAGCGGCAGAGATATCCGATGGGGGCGGGGGGAACTGTTGCTATGTTGGTATGCGGAGCGGCTCTAAATTTTGAGGACCTTTTTTGATGTGTTTAAATTGATTTGGGATCTTTACATGTGGGTTTTTGGGCCCGGTCAATATTCTTATTTACTTTACTTTATTATATTGTTTACTTTTTTACATTTTATGTTATTTTAATATTTTATCTTTAATTTTTTTTACATTTTCTTTTTGTCTTATCTCCTTTTTATGTTTCTTTTTATTTATACTGTAAAGCACTGAGTTGCATGCATGTATGAAAGGTGCTATACAAATAATAATGCATAAAGACGATATACACTGTAAAAAAAAATCTGTTAAATTTACGGTAAAAGACTGGCAGCTGTGGTTGCCAGAACTTTACCGTAAAAACAACGGTGATAATGTAAAAAACACTACGGTATCTTTTTTGACAACCGTAAATTTCATCATTTAGAACTGTTCTTTTTACGGAAAATGACTTTACAGCTTACAATAATACACTGTAAAAAAAACGGTGACAATGTAAAAAACACTACGGTATCTTTTTTGACAACCGTAAATTTCATCATTTAGAACTGTTCTTTTTACGGAAAATGACTTTACAGCTTACAATAATACACTGTAAAATTAACAACTTCTTAAAATAAACCTATTTACGGTGAATAATTTTAAAAACAACTATTTTTTATTGTTTATTTCTATGATGAATACATTACAACCATTATTATTTTACAGTATTTGATTGTAAAGTCCAACTTCACAGTAAATTACTGGCAGGCCGCCATCACTAGGACCTCCCAGTTGTTGCCACCAATGATCTATAATATAATATAGATCATTGGTTACCACATTTTAAGGCATCAAGTCACTTGTATTTTGCCTTAACAACGTAATCACGCATGAAGCCGTTATCACTGTTGGGAATTTTCTTCTCCGACCCAGACGGGCCCCAACACCGCCCCGATGAACCGACTGGTTTTTGACTGAGTGGTCCAAGCAAAGTCTCGACAACAAAAGTTCTTTTAAAATGATTTATATAGAATATAATTGAATGCAATATAATAGAAGTATTCGTGGTACAAACTCTTCAGTGCACTGGTGCTAGTTGCCTAGGAATCTACCTAACCCAAGTGGATCTCAGCAGTGTCCAAGCGAAAAGCCTCTCGTGCTGGGCGATGTCCTTTCTTTCATACTCTCTGTCCATAAGTTTCGATTTGTTAAGTTTCGATAACTCCCCAATCCTGGCTGCTCTCCATGGAAAATCACCTGCTCCTCTTCTCCCAGCCTGTGTGCCTGGTTATCTAAAAACTGCTTGCTACACATCCTGCACTGAATAGGCCCCTTCTGTTCTCCTCAAGGCCACTGAGGCCTCCTTACTCCTGCTTTCCCACAGTCTTCCTGAAAAACACTAAATTGACACATCAAGTTATTAGCCTTTAATTTTCTTTTTTCCAACATTCCCCCTTTTAGACCAAAACATTGGTCTAACTCTAGTCTAATACTAAAATCTATCTAGCCCAGTGCACTTATTAAAAGAAAGACAATCATAAAAATCCCTAAATGTGTATACATTCATAGTGTGACTATGTCAGTTAGTACAACGTCTATGTGTTCTTTTATGTGATTGGTGGGTTCTGGATCACTCCCCAGTCGTGGGCCGAGACCTTTCAGACTATTTGGAGATGCCCCCCTTCATCTCCCACGGTCTCGTGACTTGACGTTGTCCCCGAGACCCAGGTCCCGCCTGGTGGGAGATCACCTCGACCCGTTCTATTAATGTGCCCATGTGTCATGCATATTACTTTTAAACTAGTGAATCAGCTTTCATGTGCTGTTGGTTGTGCTCTAATGTGTGGTGCGTCTTCATTCTTCATCAGTCGCTGACGCTGCCAATACCTACAAAGCAAGCATAATTAATCAAAAACAACAAGTTTTTCACACAGAATCGTCTTCTTCAGATGATATGTCATCATCATCCTCCGCCATCAGTGGCATAGTGTATGGTGGTGGGTTCTTTGGGTCCCCCTTCTCAATCGCGGCTGTGATCAACCTTTGGGTGAGAGATCTGATACATGGTATACAACAACATCCACAAATAACAACAATTGCAATAAACACTGCTACTGACATAAACAAGGACATAATTAGTGCCTTCCATTTCCCAAACACCTTCGTGAACCACTCTTTGTATTGAGTATTGTTCTATGTAGCACCTTTGGTCCTGGAGGAACGTTATTTCGTTTCACTGTGTACTGTACTGTATATGGTTGAAATGACAATAAAGACTACTTGACTTGACTTGACTTGACTCCATGGGGTTACTGATACCTGAGGCCTCCTGCATCTCCTTAGATAAAGCCTTCAGTCCGTCCAGAGCTCTGGTCACCGACCCGTCCGGTGCGGTGTTATTGGGAATGAAGGTACAACAGTTGTCGCCAAACATGAAACATACACCCCCTTTTTCCGCCAGGAGCATATCTAGAGCCATTCTGTTTTGTACGGCCATCAGTGAGGTAGCTCTCAGTTGTTCGCTCAGCCCCTCTATTGCGTCTCTCGTTAGGTTGGTTAATCTCAGTACATTGTAATGGACAAAGTTGATCAAGTTAAAACATTGGTACTGTCCTTTAAGTTTTACTGGCACGAAAGGAGCGTTACCTCCTTCCAAATTTTTGACATACGGAAAAATACTGTCCAGGCTGGAACAATTTGAGGTCGTAATACTTTTCACCTTAGTTAAATTCAACATACACTGATATCCTACTGGATCTGTTTCAGGATTCAGTGGGGCTGGTGAGGTCATTAACGCGGGTCGGGCCGCTGCACAGGCCACACAACCTTCTAACCCATTTTCTCTACTGTTTTGTTCTAGCCATGACAACCACAAATTCGAGCCTCTGTAACCGGTTGCTAATTCTATCAACTGCTGGGACGATAATTTAGTGAAATCTGTGGTTAGAGTGAACTTGTCTGCTGAATCCTCCACCTCTTATATTTTTGCCTCAGGTTTTGCTGGGCTGAGTGGCTTGGGTTTGGCTAAATAGCTGAGTTTAATTATTCCCCATATGTCACGTCCTGATTGTTCCACCCCCAGGGTGAAGTACAACGGTCTGTTATTACCCCATATCTGCCCATTCCATTTGACAGAAAAAGTTACTGGATTTTGGGACACGTGATAATCTCGCTGAAACGACACATCGACCCACCATTTGCTCAAAGAGGTCGTGGAAGGGTTACCTTTCTTATCTCCTAATGTCGGTTTCCATCTCCCCGAGTACTTTATCACCGACCCCCAACCAGGACACCAGTCTGCACTATAGAAACTTCCCCTTCCTTGACAGCCCGCATTAACTTGATTGGTCCAACATATGTACAAATCACATCCTCTGTATGAGGCATTGGCTCCCCCGCAGTCCACTACCTCACATAAGTCAAAAGTCCAGCTCGAGGCTGTACCATCTCTATAACTCAACTCCACACCTCCGTATGTCCGTACACACCGGTCCTTGGATTGTCCTACTGGCCTGGTTCCAGCTTCTCTTGGTTTTCTTACTTTAAAGTCTATTTTCTCTGGTTTGGTCGCGTTTACTAGCGGGTTAGGGCTGTGGATCTCATCGGGCCTCACCTCTTTGCAGACAGTGTGATTGTCGTCCCACTGACACAAAGTTACGTTCACGTTATTG
This sequence comes from Brachyhypopomus gauderio, assembly GCF_052324685.1. NCBI lineage: Eukaryota > Metazoa > Chordata > Actinopteri > Gymnotiformes > Hypopomidae > Brachyhypopomus > Brachyhypopomus gauderio. Next base: position 2,507,916 of record NW_027506867.1, read on the forward strand.
GGTTGTTTCTGATTTCCTACACTAAATATTACCACCGCTCCTATTATCACCGCGGCTAGGAATGTTCCCCCCCATAGCCAAGTCCATGTTCTCAAAGTTAATCTCCCTACTCTAACATATTGTTGGTACTGAGCCTCATCTGGACGTCCGACACGTCCCGACAACATGTCTCTTATTTCCCACAGTTCCATCCTAGGATGGAAGATGGTGCACCACCACCTTGGTACCGGTTGGTTTAAGTAAAGTTTTAATGATCGGTTTCACAGTCCTCCAGTCTAATTCGTCTAGTCCACAACCCAGCTTCGGTATGGCTAGAGTGTTAATGTTCAATGATATTAACAATGTGGCCAGGTGTTGTATGCTTGAAATCAGATCTCCTAATTCTGGCTTCTCCCTGTAGTATCTTTTGGTCACTAAATGGAATATGATGTGTGTCTGTGTGGTTTGTGTGGCACATTTGCCTATGGGCACCTTGGCTATACCTGTAGTGCCAAACGCTTGTCTGATCTGCAGAGCCACTCCAGCTCCCAGGTTCAAGTCCGCGCTCACACAGTGTGCTGTAGCCTCACAGTCAGTCTCCAACAGGTCTCCTTCACCTTCCTCCCACCAGTCCTCGGCTGTGATGTATTCTCTGTAAAAAGCTACACTGGGGTCGGTACTTAACACTAACTCCTTCCCTGGGGCTTCTCCTGTCTCCTCCAGGTGTGTCTTGATCTCTCCGGTGGTTCTTGTTGGTTCTTTTGCTGCAACACAGTGTGAAATGTGGTACCAGGTCTTACCTTTGTCTTTCCTCACTTTCACTGAGTGCTCGTTGGCACCTTCGACCTCCCACGGGCCTGTCCACCGTGGCTCGTTCCACTTCCTCTTGTGCACCTTGATCCTTACCCAATCCCCTGGCTTCACCTTCACCTTGGGTGATTCCAGGTCTTCTTTTCCTTTTTCCTGTTGAACAGACTTATTGATTTCACAAAGCAACTTGGTTAATTCTCTCATGTACTCTGACATCTCCTGTTCCTGGATTTCTAAAGCTGGTCCCTCAATCCTCGGTCGAGGGCACCCTGGCATGGGTCGTCCTGTCATGAGCTGGTGTGGTGAGAGATTGTATTCTCCCGTGGGGGTTGCTCTCATGGACATCAACACTAGTGGCAGCGCCTGAACCCAGTCCATGTCTCCTGCTGCGCACACTTTGGCCAGTTTAGTCTTAATGGTCTGGTTGGCTCTTTCCACCAACCCCTGTGACTGTGGGTGGTAGACAGTGCCAAACTTGTGGGTTAGGCCCAGCTTTTGTTCTACTTCTGCCAAGTGTTTGTTATCAAAGTGGGACCCATTGTCACTCCTAATCACTTTTGGTAGGCCGTACCTGGGAATCAACTCATTTTGCAACCATTTTATGACTGATTTTGAATCTTCCTTTTTGGTGGGTATAGCTTCTACCCACTTGGTGAATCTGTCTACCATGACCAGCAGGTACCTGTACCCCCTTACCCTGTTGTCTGACCCCATGTCTGTGTAATCGATCACAATCTCCTCAAATGGCCCCGCGGGCACTGGGTATCCTCCAATTCTCACCCGGTATGGTTTCTTCACATTGTATGACTGACAGATATCACATTCGCTCACGTATTGCTTCACATGGTCTCTGAGGTATGGATGCCACCATAAACATTCTAATTTGGTCACCATGGTCGACACTCCGGAGTGAGTAGGCCCATGTGCTTCGCATAGTATCAATTTCATCTTCTCTAAGGGCAAAACTACTCTCCCTTCTGGACTCCTCCAGAGTCCTTTAGTGACTGTGGCTCCCCGGTCTATCCACAATTGCTTCTCATAGACCGTGGCTTGTTCTTGGATCTGTGCCAGGTGGCTCTCTGTCAACTCAGGCATGTTATGAGTTTCCAGCAACAACAAGCTCTGTGGGTTGTACCCTCCAGCAGCTTTGGCTGCTCTGTCAGCAGCTTCATTACCTCTAGAAACAAAACTGTCATTACCCTGATGTCCTCTTACCTTTATCACAGCCACTTCTTTGGGTAACATGATAGCTTCACTCAACTCATGTACTGCTCTCAAATGTTTGATTGGCTGTCCTGTGGCATTAGTGTACCCATTATCCATCCACCTGACTAGTTCATGGTGGATGACCCCATGCACGTATGCTGAATCTGTGTAAATGTTCACAATCTGTCCTGACGCGTGTTCCAGTGCTCTAGTGAGTGCGACCATTTCTGCCAGCTGAGCTGAAGCTGGTTGTGGAACCACTCCTGATTCCACCTCCTCCCACTCTTCCCCACATGCTTGTACCACAGCGTAAGAGGCCTTCAGTTCGTTACCTTGTCTCCAACAACTCCCATCTGAACAGAGTTCCCATGCTCCTGGTTTAGTAATTCTGACCTTGTGCAGTTCTGGTCTGAGCTGAATGTATCTCTCTGTGGCGTCAGCACAGTCATGTGGTGTCGCATCTTCGGCTACTTCAATGTTATCAGTCAGATTCACAAGTTTTGACGCAGTGTTGTACGTGATGTGTGGCTGTGTGAGAATGGCTTTTATCTTGTTCTGTCGTGCTCTTGACAAAGAAAAGGCTTGTGAGTTTATGAACGCCATTACTCCGTGATTGGTGCTGACTATTAGTGGGTGACACATTACCAAGTGTGCTGTCTTCTCTATCGCTGTGGTGAGTCCTGCCATGTATGTTGTGCATGGTCCTGTTCCTATCACTGGTTGATCTAATTTGGAACTGTGAAAAAATAAAATGTTCCTTCCTTCACTCTCCCCCTTCTGAAAGAGACAAGCATGAACATGATTGTCTCTTACAGAAACATTTAAATGAAAAGGTTGTGTGTAGTCTGGTGCTGCTAATTCAGTAGCGCTAGCAAGTGCTTGTTTCAGAGTTATGAAATCCCTCTCTGCCTCAACCGTCCAGTCAAGCTCCACCTTCCCGTTACTCAGACCTTTTGACACTGCGAGTTTTCTGAGGCTGTGAGCTAAATCACTGTAGTTAGGTATGTAGTTGCGGCAGTAGCCTGTCAGGCCTAAAAATGACATCATTTGGGACACTGTAGTGGGCTTTGGAAATGACAGTATTGACTGTCTCTGATTTGGAGTCAGGGTGTGACCTTTGTGTGAGATGTTTCTCCCCAGAAAGGTGACCATCGGCCTGGCCACCTGGAGTTTTGACTTGTTCACTTTGTAACCTAATTCAGCTAACAATGTTAGAATGGTTATGGTGTCTCTAAGGCACTTATCAGGTGAAGTACTAGCTATTAACAAATCGTCCACGAACTGTATTAGTACGGTGTCAGAGTCAATCAAATCATTGTCAGTTAATCTAGACAGATCTTTCAACAGACATTGATTGAAGATGCCTGGTGAGTCTTTGTAGCCTTGAGGTAGCCTGTTGTATGTGTACTGTTGACCTTTAAAGGTAAACGCAAAAATGTCTTTCACATTCTCATCAATTGGTATAGAAAAGAAAGCATTAGCTAAATCTATGCATGAAAAGCTGCAGTGTTCAGTCGTTAGGTTCTGCAAAGATCGATAGGGGTCAGGTACTGGTATGTTCTCAGTTACAGTGACATCATTAATGCGCCTCAAATCATGCACCATACGATACTCATCTTTTCCAGGTTTTTTAACAGGTAGTATGGGCGTGTTCCACGGTGACGTCGTGGGTTTCAGAACTCCAACTTTGATTAAATCTGCAATGGTGTCTGTAATACCTGCCATGGCTTCTGGCTTGATTCGGTACTGTGGCTGATGAACGACTGTTTCTCCTGGCTTTAACCTAATAGGAGCCATGTGGTGTGATGCACATCCTACATCTACCTTTGTCGTGGTCCACAAGTTGGCTGGGACCGTCTCTAGTTCTTCTTTGGCCTGGGGGTGATCCAACAGTGCTCTGCCGTGTGTGGCTGTCAGGGGCTGGTTACAGAAGTACGCCAAGTCACTGGTGTCACATGCGACTCTCCAGTACTTACCATCCGACGTACCCTCTACCCCTGGCAGACAGGTTGGGCGAAACTGTTCCTTCATGGCAGTGGCCAGCATGGGGCCCAGCTCACGAGGTTCGTGTCCAGCCGAGACCAACAGCGAGACATGTGGTAGTGAATCCTGCTGGTCCAGGTTTCTCCAGTACGTCATCTGTTCTCCTGTTAACACAACTAGTGCAGCCACACCTTCAGGTCCAAAAATCATTGATTCACAATTTATATTTTGTAATTGACCTTCAATGTTATTCCACAGCTGTCCATAAACCCCATCCTCCCCTCTGATGTAATTAAAAGTGCAGTGTGTGCTGTCTATTGGTGGGGTCATACTCTGAAGTGACAGGAACCATGGTTTCCATAAATTAAACGTGTAAAGCAAATTTTTAGCAGTTGCTTGTTCCTCAGGATGTTGTAATGTGGCCCAGTAAATGTGAGCTGGGCCGTCCGCTGCTTGTTGATTAAGTATTCTGAGGCGCTCATCATGGTTGGTGACAGAGACAGCTAATTTACCTTCACTCGGTGTGCATTCAATAATAGCTGAAAATTGACACAACAAATCTCTACCTAACAAATTAATTGGGCACTGTTCTGAAAACAAAAATGTGTGCTCGACCTGTGGGCCTGAGCCCACTGACACCTTTAAGGGCACAGTCAGTGGCTGCAGTGTGGTTTTTCCCAGAAATCCAGTAGTGGATAGTGACATCTTCGACAAGTAGCCTTTCCACTTCCTGTCTGTTAAGACTGACGTGGTGGCTCCCGTGTCGACTAAGAACTCCACTGACTCCCCCTCCACCAATAGACATACAACTGGTTCACTGCATGTGGGGGAACTGGACATCGGGCAGCTTCATTGGCCACCAGGTGGCGCTGGCATGTATTGCATGCCAGGAGGCACAACCTGTTGTCCTTGTGTGAGTGCGGGTCTCTGCTGGTAATTTACGTTTTGGGGTTGCTGGTACTGTATTGGCTGTTGATACTGTACTGGTTGTTGCTGCTGATACTGCATCGGCTGCTGGTACAGCATTGGCTGCTGCTGCTGCGTCATCGGACAATCTCTTGCCCAGTGGTCCATCTGGCCACAACCAAAACAGCCGTTGCTTTGTGTGGTTTGGAAGTTCCCTGCTCTGCCTCCCCTGAACCTACCTTTGGCTCTGCCTCTGCCTCGGTATGGGCCTGCCTGGGCGTAGTACCCGCGCTGTTGTGGCACCGCCCAGCTGTTGACCTGTTGTGGCATAACATAAGGTTGCATCATGGGTTGTATGGGTTGCATCACTGGTTGCGCGGGTGGCTGTACGGCCGCTACCTGTGCTGGAGTGTCTTCCTTTGACACTAATTGCTTTTTAGGCTTTGAATTGTCCTTTTCCCTCAACAATTTGAGTAGTGCATCCTTCATTAACTTATCAGTGTTTTCGCCCTTCTCTGCCTCACGCTTCATATGGTGTGTAATTACAGCTTCCCATTCACCTTCTTCCTTTTGATCCAGCGCGACCACATCTTTTAGTTTCGTTTGCACTCCCTCAGATAAACTCGCCACGACCGCTGCTCTGTACATAGCCCGCACTGGGATTGATTTATCATGCCTAACGCCAGTTTTAGCTTGCCAGATTTCTTTGCACCTATCTAAGTACGACATCGGGTCTTCATCTTCTTTAGGTTTAACCCCTGATAAGGCTGCCGTGTCAAACGTGTCCTGATTTTGCAATCTCAGCTGTCCCCACAAAGCACTTCTTATTCTACCGAACGGGGCCTCATCAGCCAGATGCTCTGTTCCAGCCGCCTTCTCGGCTGTAGACAACATACTCAAAACTCCCATAGCTTTAAACAATGTCCTTATATCTCCCAAACACAACATGTCCCCAGCCGTGTACTGTTCAAATTTAGACAAGAAATACTGAACGCCCTTTTTAGGATTGGGTAATTTATCTATCATAGTGTGCAAATCTCTGTGTGTCCACGGTGCGTATGTGTGTGCGTAACTGCTCCCTGGTACTGCCATTAGCGGATAATGGCCACCAGGGGTCGACGTGTTCTTGGCTTTTGATCGCGTGACCACACCGTGCCTGTCATAGTAGGCGGGCACTCTCACCCATTGCTCGGATTCAGTCAGGTTTATACATTCATCTCCCACCTCGCTCTCGTCTGAAGAGGGAGTTTTCACTCGTCTGTTCGCCACACCCTCGTCATTCTCCACTTCCCATTCTAAATTTTCACCAGTCACAATCAATGTATCTCTTCTGTCAGGTGCACCTCTATCTCTCCTCCTATCATCCGCAGCGCATTCCTCTAGCTGTCTCGCATGCTCTTTTTCCAACTTAGCCTCTTCCTGCCTGATGGCTTTCTCCACGTCACAGACCACTTTCTCTGCTCTGTTCAACGTCTGTTCGAACCGGGTGGGGGCACTCAGACTCAAACTCTCATCCATTCGCTGTTCAATTCTTTGCAATGCATTATTTATCTCTGTTTCTCCAGCTTTCTCGCGATCACGGTCTTCGAGCCTCGCTAGTCTACTCTATTTTATCCATAGCCACATCACTGACAACCTCCATTACCACTTGTCTCCCCTCATCACATTCACGCTCTCTTACTGATTTCAGACGTGCAGAAGCCCCGTCCACATCAACGTCACTCATTTCACTCATTTCTCCCACAGACACAGGCGCTATCAGCGCTGCACGCGGACATTGAGGAGCACTGGGTTCACACGCTTTTTCTGCATAGGGAGGGGCACAGGGAGTTCTGTCTTTTTGGTTTCAAATCGTTCTTTATCATTAATCTTCTGACAAATTTTCCGAAATGTTCTCACATACGACAAATAAGTTTCAGCTTCTTCTAGCTGGATTTTACGCTTTTGCTTAGTTAGGGCTCCGCTAGCCTCTAATCTTTTTTTCTCTTTATTAACCTGTGTGACCCAATGCTTCTCGATCTGCTCCCAATCAACCTGAGACACACCACGGTCGTCCGGGTCTGGCCACAACCCTTCGGATCGCATCTTCTCAAAACATTTTTTCACATACATCACTGTGTCAGACCTCATTCTCGGCACAGCACGTTTCTCCGTAGTATCAACCAAATAATCCTCCAAACCCTTAATATTATCCATGATATAACTCCGGTTTTTAAACTACTTCCAAATTACCTTTGCTTCGATTCGATTCAGTAAATTTTAAAACTTTTTCGTTGTACTCACTAGCACTTTAATACCCCCGAATTAATTCAGTAAACTTTATCACTTTATCGTCGTGTTCGCAAGCGCTTTAATTCGCCAGCGCGCACCCCAAGGGCAGACAGACACAAGTTAATATCTCCACACTCCAAACAACTCCAGCTCAACACAGCTCACGCGAGTTTCACTTCCAGCACTTAAATCGTACGTTTACGGAGCGTCATAAACCAAATTATAATTTCATGCATGAAGATATATGATAATTTTTGTTTTACACTTTAACCTCTTATGAAATGTTTCTCTTGTGCTTGTGTACACAATGATGAACATCTTTCTTGGGGGCTCATGCAACTTACTCAGGGGTTCAAATGTCCTCTCATAAGAGGCTCATGGATTTATGGGCGTGGGTTTGTAAGTCCCCCAATGAAAGGCTCTCAAGTTTTATTATAGCACATATGCTCAAACAATTTATACAAGTCTTTATTCAACATAAAACCACACGGTACATGAAAACCAACCCAACACTGCAAATTTGCAAACACGCATACACAGATACAGCTGTAGTTTCACCAATCACGCACGCAATTTCAACAAAACACACGGGGGCCCCCCAAAACCGGCTGAGCGCGTCCTCCGGAATTTCTTTGAATATATTATTCTTGGAATCCCAGGCTACCTACTCATTCATTTAACCGTGACCGAGCGCATTCTCCACCGTTCTCTTTTTTTTTTTTTTTAGAACAATAGTTCCCTTTTTTTTGAACGTGGGCTACCTACTCGTCACCTGAGCGCGTCCTCCACCGTTCTTTTTTTTTTAGAACCAAAGTTCTTTTTAAGAACGTGGGCTACCTGCTCTTTCTCTGGGCACGTCCTCCACCGTTCTCTTTTAGAACCAAGGTTCTTTTTAGAACGTGGGCTGCCTACTCTTCAACCGTTTACTGCAGTTTACAGGGCGTCCTCCTCCCGACTTTATGAGTCGTAGGGCAATCCTCCTGTCTATATATCGAGTTTGTAACACGTATACAATTTCAATACTAAATTTACAGAGAGTATTTCGCCTCGACCATTTAGTGACTGAACTTTAATTTAGCCTATGACGTAGTAACATCAGCCAATAGGAGAGAATGGCTCCTTACCTTTTTTCAGACCGCGCGGTTTAGTTCAGTCACCTCACGGACGGATTGACCTCCTCTCTTGTCCTAATTGCAGAATTCGACTCCAGCCAAAAACCATCCTCTGCTACCAATTTGTTGGGAATTTTCTTCTCCGACCCAGACGGGCCCCAACACCGCCCCGATGAATGGTTTTTGACTGAGTGGTCCAAGCAAAGTCTCGACAACAAAAGTTCTTTTAAAATGATTTATATAGAATATAATTGAATGCAATATAATAGAAGTATTTGTGGTACAAACTCTTCAGTGCACTGGTGCTAGTTGCCTAGGAATCTACCTAACCCAAGTGGATCTCAGCAGTGTCCAAGCGAAAAGCCTCTCGTGCTGGGCGATGTCCTTTCTTTCATACTCTCTGTCCATAAGTTTCGATTTGTTAAGTTTCGATAACTCCCCAATCCTGGCTGCTCTCCATGGAAAATCACCTGCTCCTCTTCTCCCAGCCTGTGTGCCTGGTTATCTAAAAACTGCTTGCTACACATCCTGCACTGAATAGGCCCCTTCTGTTCTCCTCAAGGCCACTGAGGCCTCCTTACTCCTGCTTTCCCACAGTCTTCCTGAAAAACACTAAATTGACACATCAAGTTATTAGCCTTTAATTTTCTTTTTTCCAACATCACGCGTATTTAACACATCACGTTAATCATGAGGGCAGGTCATTAGCACTGTAACATTACACAAACACGGTAGGTAGACTCAGACAATGTACAACTACATAAACTAATACAGGGAGACTTAAACTAACAAAACATATAATCAAATACATAATCAACAACAGCATGTCATAACACTTACACATAACGCGTATCAATAACGAAGCCGCGGGGGCTCATGGGGAGTAGCGCCGCCCCCAGTGGACCGACGCTACACAATTTTACAGACTTTAAGCAGAAAAGCCTTAAATTTTCTCAAAAATCTGCAGTGCGCCTTGTATGTGCACTGAATTCAAAAATCTGTCCCTGACACAGATACGTAATGTGTATGCTGGCAGCGATAAACTAACCAGAGAACATTACGTAAAACGTAACTGAGTAAAGAACAGCGGGAGAAGCGTCTCTACAGTCACCATTCGACTGAAGGCAGCAATGATAGCACAAGACTTAAATATCGAAAACTTTTAAGTGCACCTTATGTTCCAGAAAACACGGTATTCCTTATATGTATAAATATTTGACCCATATTTACAAAGACAATTTCTAAAATGGCAGTACATTGTCCTATATTTCAACATGCTTTACCTTTCAGCACTGGCCATATTTTTAGCATTTTCTTTCTGTAGAAATCAAGGTGCGATTTTGCTGATTGATGAATGGTTTTCACTGTAAATTGAAATGTAGGCTACTCATCAGCAAAATCTGCAATTTAGACTGAATATTTTTTTTATTTTTAGGGTAATTCCTTGTTTACTACATTACGGAATTTTCCAATATATTTTACCTAAAATATTGAAATTAACATAAAAAATGTGTGCTTTCTACATATTATGACTGTAAAAATTAATTTGATATACTGTTTATTTTTTTAAAGTAAACTATTGCATCTGTTACAGTGATATACTGTTTTCTACTTTATGATCTTTTACTGTTGCTATTTTAGTTTTTTACCGTAAATTCAACAAACATTTTTTATAGTGTAGATTATATTGTTGATTTACGTTTCTATGCATAAATAAGAGCTAGACTTTAATTATCAATCACAGCAAACTGCATTATCTATGTCCAAAGACACACTGGCTCAAGGGTATTAATTATTTTAAATAAAATACACACCGGCTACACCGAAGTTCACCTCTGAACTTCTGAGGTGCTTCCTGCTTTCGTGCTGTACAGACGCTTTTCTGCTAGCTCTGCTTGTCCTTTACTGTTTTTTCATTTATTTGAATAATCTGAAAAGTATTAAAGAAGAAATCTACAAGATGCCTCTGCACTTTGGTTCAGAGCACATGTGCTGCCAGAACTGCTACAATCTTTTACAAAGAATGACCATTTTAGAAACAAATTTTAGGACCGTGTTATCAGAGTTTAAGGAATGGCATCTCAGCGCTGTTCGAGGACAATCTGTGTGTGGGAATGTTGCTGGCGGACAGCGGGCAGACAGTTTGGCGGAGCAGCGAGCGGTGGAGATGCACAGAGCTGGACCGGCTGAACAGGTGGACAGAGTCCAAAACGTGAGTACAGCGGAAAGATATGGGCAAAACCAGCAATGGGTTCGCGTTGGAGCTAAACCCAAACGACATGCTCCGGCTAACATAGTACATCCAGTTAATGCTAATGCTAAAGTTGTTGCTGAGAGATCACTGCACAGACAGAGGAAATCAGTCTCAGTCGCTGCACTTGCAAAACAGATTTGAGCCACTGCAAGACCTCAATGACTTTCCCAATAACAGTCTACTTAACCCAGAAAGAACCAGAAGATTCAGCCATTCAGAACATCCTAGAAGAGCCACCAGGCTCCAGGCCGTAGCCACAGCAGACACCCTTGTTTTTGGGGATGACTCTATTCATGGCATGAAAAACAATAGGAAACTATTAGCTCGATGTGAGCCGAACATCACAGTTTCTGAACTGAATGTGAAACTTCCAACAGTATTGGCTGAATACAGAACAATGAAATGGATCATTATTCATGTTGGAAAGAATGACATAAGAAAAGAGGAGTCTGAGGTGTTGAAAAGGGACTTTAATGATCTTTTTTCCACACTGCTGAAACTTAACATCCAGGTATTCATCAGTGGCCCTGTGCCTGCAGGGGGCTGCAATATGTTCTCAAGGCTACTGGCATTAAATGTTTGGCTACAGAAAACCTGCAGGTCAAATGGACTGAACTTCATCGACAACTTCAATCTGTTTTTTGGGAAGAGAGAGTTCTTCAATTGAGATGGACTGCAAATTAACAAGAGGGGTGTCAATCTCTTGTCAGAAAACTTTATTTTCTCTCTGTGTAACTTCTCTGTTTCAACTGGTGAATGAATATCATATCATATTGTTTATACTATTTCAAATGTTCAAATGACACCATACCTTTGGCTAGAGCAGCAGTACACTAAACCCTGTGACAGTGTCATATACTGCTCTGACAATGATAATGTTGGTTTAATATTATTAATAGCAGTTTCACAACTGTAACAACCACATACACACAGTTTAGCTACATGTCAACTTTGCTAGTCTTGACAAAAACATACCAGGTAGCTGCAGTTGAGCAGCAATTTCCTTAACACTGTGCGGTCACGTCGTAGAGGCTCGAGTGAGCCTGCCAGAGTTCAATGAGTTGAGCCTCCATTGCTGCGGTCCAAATGTATCTTTGCACTGCCATGCTGCTCCGTCTGTTCGCGCATGTGCAGTGTGAGAGGTTGCGGAGAGTCGGCTCGTGGAGCTGCTTCAACAGTGCGATACTCTCACGAGGAGCGATTTGAATTTCAAACGTGTTTGATATTCTTGCGACGCTGCGATTTCTGATCGGGAGTTGGTTGTGAGGTGTGAATCGCTCCTCGTTTACCTGTGTAAACTATACGATGCACGACACGCGATTGAGCCGAAACTCGGCCCGATTGTAAAAATAGTCGCACGAGTGAAAAATCAGCTGAAAATGGGCCAAAAATCGCACAGTGTACGCCCAGCTTAAGAGGAGTCCACGGGTCGGTTCCTGGCGGAGTCCTCGCAATCAGCAATGATCGGCTACAGCTGTTTTCCCTCCCTACTTTAGTGAGAGAGTTGTAGCAGGTCACTGCTGAATCGTTTGGTTCCCATGCCGTGCGTTCTTAGCCTTTTCCCTCATGTTTTTGATCTTGTGTTGCTTTTGGGTGTCTCGCCACCATTTTTCCTTCTCTCTTTGCTTCTTTTCTTATTCGAATACTTACCTCTTGCGCCGCTTCCTGGCCTCCATCAAGTTTTCCTCCCACTGTTATTTTCCTATCCGTTTTCTGGTTTTGTTTGGGAAGAGTTTCCTGTTTTTTGTGGCATTTGCCTACCAGCCAGTGACTTCCCCTGGCACCCTTTGTTGGTTTGTTGGTATTTAGTTTTGTTTTTCATTTCTTATGCGTTGAGTCTTCCACATATTTTGCCCTGTTTATTTTGGTTCTTTTGTTTCCTTTGGTGTTTCATCAGGAGCCTCGCTTTCAGCAGGTGTCTTTCTAGTTGTTTTTTGTGTGATGAACCAGCACTTGATCACACTCGGTCCCTTTTGCCGCAGTGGATTCTGCTGTCGGATCTTGCCACGTCACAGAGGAAACACTTAGTAAACATGTAACAAGCCTTTAACAACCTCCTATCAAACCCTGAGGCCCCCTAACAAACCCCATAAAACAAACTGACCAAACAATCTTCCAAGCCATTGGTAAAGCCCTAATGAGCTGAGGCATTCCCACCATCCTCCACGAGAGCCAGACACCCCTCTCATCTCCATAACACCTCACCTGCCGACTCCTGCGTATAGTCTGGCATCCCCGTCCCATCAGCCCTTGAAAGACTCAGTGCTCTATGCACGATGCAATAAACACTGTATGCAGTGGGTAATAAACACAGCTCAGAGGTACTGGGAAAATCATACATCCAAAAACATTATACATGTGCACACAACCACACCCACACAACTTTTCAAACCTTCATGTATTACCATCAGTGTTGTATAAAGTATTAGAGACCCATACTTGAGTACTCTATCAAAAAATTTACTTGAGTAGAAGTTGAAGTGTTCTTTAAAATCTTTACTTAAGTAGAAGTACAGAAGTATTCAGCATTTTTTGTACTTAAGTATTGCAAGTAGTTTTTTCTAAAATTTATTACTCAAGTACAGAAAGTAAAAAGTACAAGTATTGTGTTTTGATTTAATTAAAGAAAGCCGTCAAAGTTTGATTATCAATTGTTTTTATATATGTCTTACAAATCAAAGATGTCAAAGACCACAAACACTGTATGTTCTGTATGTACAAACAAGTAGCAACTTAAAAAACTGGGCTTAACACTTCGTACACAAAAAACAGATAACCTATGTCCCGCTACGTCGTATGTTTGAAGCAGAAGTACAAGTTCGACTTAATTTAGCTGAGAAAATTAGTTGTATTTTGGATACAGTATCGTCGGATACTGACGATGAGCCTAATGCCCTGCGTTTACCCCCAATAAATGCCCTTACCCTATAAAAACACTATAAAAATGGGCACATAATTAGTCAGCATGAAAAGAGACATGGCTTACTGTTGCTAAAAACACAACATTGCCGACTGCCAGCTAATGTTAAGTGAATACTGCAGCACGTCATGAACATAATTAGGTTAGTTAGCGAAGATATATTCTGTGCGTTATATTTATAACTTACACTGATGTGTTTCTTCAAGTTTGAAGGTGAATTTTTGAAGGCCAATATTTCACCCTCTTTAGGGAGGCAGAGATGGCACTTCATCCTATAGGAATTTACTTTCACTCCAGCAAACGCAAAGACTGTCTCTAGCAGGGTTCGTACTATGGTGTGATTTTTGTTTCAATAGTTCCACAAAAGCAAAAGTAAATCCAAGAGCAGAAAGTATATGTTATGAATGCAAAACAGAAAAAAATATCAAAAGTATATATTTTTTATATAATTGGTTATTTGAAACTTATTTTCGTTTGCATTTTGACAAGTTTTTGGTTCCATTGTTTTTGTTTTTTTTTTTTCTGCTCCTCCCCCAGGCTCTACCATTTTCACAGTTTGCAGACTAACACAAGCAGGTTCAGAAACCACTTCTTTCCCACAGCGGTCACCTTATTGAACTCTTCCCAAAGACCATTCTTTCCTTCCCCTCTAACCATACCTTACCATCCACACAACATCTGTACAGTGTTCCTCTTCAATTCACATCTGTATAGCCATATCTACAGTGGTATAGGATAATCTGTATATTATCTGTATGATTCCATCTGTATTTATCACATTTATTTATACCATGCTATTTTTCTTTGCCCTGTGCATTGTACTGCCATAACTACATTACACACACATGCATTTCCCTAGGTAATTTATCTACTCTGCACATATTTATTAGCCATCTTTACTTACACTAGCTGTAAATAACTGCATTGTATCTCTAAATACTGCATTCTATACAATCTGCACGTGTTGCACTTGATTATATACCAAACTGCATTTCATTACTTCATCCAAATTTAATTCAAATGTATTGCTTGTCGAACGGTAGGTCTAAGATAGGTCCAGTGATACCAATTGGGTAGGCTAGTCGTGTCATAGACATCGACAAGCGTTTTTCCAACACCAAACAGTCATAAATACTCATTTGATACCGTCTGTCATTGTCTATACCAGCGTTTCTCAACCGGGGTGCCGTCTGTCTTCATCGGGGGTGCCGTCAAAATATTCTGATGTGAAATAAAAAACTATAGTTTTAAAAATTGAAGTTATTATACGCTTTAAAAATCATTAAAATGTATTTCATATGACCAGATCTCTCAAGTTTGGTGGGCGTGAGCTTTTTTTCAGGTGGGGGGGATTGGAATCTGTCGCGATGGTTAGTGTAGCGGCTGTGTGTGTGTGTGTGTGTGGTTGGGGAGCGGGCTGGCTAAAGTCTACCAAGAAACAGCGCAATCTATATTCTGATTGGTTCTGTTACGTGCATCAGGAAGGCGCACCCCTTGAACTAGCACAGAGACCTTCTGAGATTTGAGGCGCTCTTTGTACCACTGCATAAGTATTTTCTGGTTCACCTCTACCAGCTAAAGGGTGATCTGCTCCATCACTGTCCCATTGTTCAAAACAAGCTGCCTAATTTTCCTGTAGTCCTCCAACAACAGTGCTGAGTTTTGGGGCTTCTGTGGATCTTGGCCAGGCCTACATAGATGGTTTCAATGAGCCGACAGCAGTCAGGACACTGAGCAGGGGAGCCACTTGATCCCAGAACACACCTTTTTGTGCTCTCAACACCAGGGGTGAAAACTGCCTTCTTTTTGGGGGATCTAAAGCGGCCAGTCAGCAGCCGATCCTGATGCCGAGCTGCATACACCAGTCTGTTTTTATCAAACTGGTTCAGGTTTTGCCACAAACTCACAATAGTGGTGGTCTGCTGGTTTGTCAGGGTGAGGCTTGTTTGAGCGCGAAGCTCAACCAGCTAATTCATCCACCCGGTCCATTCCAGGAATGTTATGGACATCCACAGCCTAGAAATAAAAAATAATAATATGAAACATTATAATGTCTGTATAAATGTGCATTTTCTATTTACAAAAGGTTTAATTACAATAAAGCATGAGAAAATAAAGCATTTGTATGTAGAGTTCTTATTTTTGTGCTGTTTATTAGATAATTTAACAATGAAAGTAAGGTACTATCACTTACCATTTGTTGAGCTGAAGGCTCTGATGGAGACTGAATAGGCACTGGTGGAGGCTGGACCGAGGTCACTGTGTCAGGGCTGGCTCGGATGCCACGCCTTCTACCTCCACAAGAGGCACCCAAGTCGTTCCTAGACTGAATCGGCGCAGTCAGCAATGATCCGTTTCACCTGTTGCCATGGCTTCTTATGGAAGCTTGTGGAAACGGATGACTGCTGATTCATTTTGGTATGTTTTCAGCCCTTCTCTGCTTTCTCTGCCATTGCGCTATTGTAGCTCGCCACCTTCCTCTCTCTTGGTGTTTCTCTTGTAAATCCTGTCACTTATTCGAGTTTCTGTCTCCTGCGCCGCTACCTGGCCTATCTCAAGTTTTCCTCCATCTGTTTCACTTCCTATCTGTTATACATTTATTTTGGAAAGGTTTTGTTTGTTGTGGCGTTTTGCCTGCAGCCAGTTATTTTCCCTGGCTTTCTTGCTTTCGTTTTACACGACAAGTTTTTTCCGCGTCTTTTGAGTTGCCTTTGTTAATTTTCTCCCCTCTCTCTACGGGTGAGTTTTGCTTTGTATGCGTTGAGTTTTCCGCGTTGTTTTTGTTTCTATTTTCTCCTGAGTGTTCACGGTTGGGTTTCATTTTGCTCGTTGAGTTTTCCGCGTCACACACCTGGAGGGTCTTGAATGCATGCCACATGCCGCTTCTGTACGTGCCAGATGTGCTGCATTCGTACAGTGTCAAGAAGAGGCACACCAAGGGCATCATTCCCCTTGCCACTCATTAGCTCTGTGAGTAGCTGATAAAGCAGGTGGATGGTTGTCTCTTGTCCACGTGTGCTCCTCCTACAGTGCAGTGCCAGCTCGTCTTTTGTGATGTGTCGATCAACATCTCTGTCGGTCAACACTGGCCAGCCTTGCTTCCTCAGCTGCTCCCTTTTGGCCCTCCTCAGCAGAGTAACGTCACCTGCATCCCACTCAAATATACAGGCCGACAAACGTGACATGAAAGTCGGATAAAGCTGATGTGCATTGGTGGTGCACCCTGCTGCCAGTCGTCGCATAAAATGCCAGATGTCTAGACGCACAATGACATCTGGCCACCCACTAAATCTGGTCTTCAGCTTTGTCTCTCCCACTTCCTTACAACAGCCACAGTCCACATAAAGGGCAACAGGGGGATCAACACCAGCCTTGCAGTACCGGTCTACTAGACCTGCTATCATGAGGTCCAACCCAGCACCTTCATTTGTGGTAAGTACACTCATCAACACCTGGCCCTTTTCATTCCCCACAGACATGAGCTATTGTGCAGTGCCCTTGGCAGGTCCAGTCAACTTCTTGGTGATCTGTCAATAAGAGAGGAACAATATAAGAAACAAACCCAATGGCTTACCTAGCTTATCATAACAAAGGATCCAAATCAGGATGTCTCCTTCAGGACAAACAGACTATATGACTTATTCAGCATATAAAAAACAAACCATTAAGGGCCACAATGGTTCTTATTGCCAGACCAAGAGAGGTGATTTAAGGGGATTTTGAAAGTAAGTGATCAACGTCCTTCAATCAACAACACATAATAAGTGGCTTAGAAATTCATTCTGTCAGGGCTGGCTTGCATGCCACACCATCTACCTCCACAAGGGGCACCCGAGTCAGCCCTAGACTAAATCGACGCAATCAGCAATGATCCGTCTCACCTGTTGCCATGGCTTCTTAAGGAAGCTTGTGGAGACGGATCATTGCTGATTCGTTTTGGTCATGCCGGTACGACTTCAGCCCTTCTCTGCCGTTGTGCTGTTTTGTGAGGTGTCTCACCACTTTTCTCTCTCTCTCTTACTCCTGTCACTTATTTGAGGTACTATCTCCTGCGCCGCTACCTGGCCATTCTCAAGTTTTCCTCCATCTGTTTCTCTTCCTATCCGTTATTCATTTATTTTGGGAAGGTTTTGTTTTGTTGCGGCGTTTTTGCCTGTAGCCAGATTCTTCCCCTGGTGTTCTTATTTCGGTTTTACGCAACAAGTTTTTTCCACGTCTTTTCTGTTGCCTTTGTTATTTTTTTTCCACCCTCTCGCTATGGGTGAGTTTTGCTTTTCACGCGTTGAGTCTTCCGTGTTGTTTTTGTTTCTATTTTCTACCGAGTGTTCACGGTTAGTTTCATTTGCGCGTTGTTTATCCACGTCATTTTGTGTTGGTGTTTTTGCCTGTGTGTGTGTGTGTGTGTGTGTGTGTGTGTGCTTTAACATCGCACTTACTAATTATCTCACATCTTATTGTGCCAGACCGAGCCGGCACTTGGGTCCGCCTCTCAGTATATTCACGCGGTGGTTACGTCACTGTACCCGCTGCGTTACACATTCCTTCATTAAAGTACATTCAAACTCAGTGTTAACTGCAATAACCATGATCACACACAACAGATCTCAGATCCTTCCCAAGAGCATAGCTGGGTGGTGGTGTTTTAAAATGTGTATATAGTGTGTGTGTATATAGTTTTCTACTACTGCATATTCAGTCTAGCTTTGCTGGATCCACAGTAACATTGTTTGTAAATGAATAAAATTTACATTTTGCATCATGTCTGGAGACACATACTTTTTTTTTCTTACCATAAACAATGCATGCATGTATTGGCTACTATAGATACTGATATCAATAAATGGAAAAAAAGTTAGCCAAATGATAATATAATAACCAACATCTAACTCTTTATTATTGTTATTAAATCTGAAATAAGTGTCAGATTTGCAAAAAGAGATGTCCATGATGGCAAAGTAATTTAGTGTTTCATTCACCTGCGAGTAAGGATCACTCTAAACTTAGAGCGATGTGCTAGTTCCAGTTGGTGAAGGATTGTCTGGCTCCACGATGTGTAGCTGGATGCGTACAGTCATGGCCATAAGTTTTGAGAATGACACAAATATTATACACTGCTCAAAAAAATAAAGGGAACACTCAAATAACACATCCTAGATCTGAATGAATGAAATATTCTCATTGAATACTTTGTTCTGTACAAAGTTGAATGTGCTGACAACAAAATCACACAAAAGTCATCAATGGAAATCAAATTTATTAACCAATGGAGGCCTGGATTTGGAGCCACACACAAAATTAAAGTGGAAAAACACACTACAGGCTGATCCAACTTTAATGTAATGTCCTTAAAACAAGTCAAAATGAGGCTCAGTATTGTGTGTGGCCTCCACGTGCCTGTATGACCTCCTACAATGCCTGGGCATGCTCCTGATGAGGTGGCGGATGGTCTCCTGAGGGATCTCCTCCCAGACCTGGACTAAAACATCCGCCAACTCCTGATGTCCCAGATGTGCTCAATCGGATTCAGGTCTGGGGAACGGGCGGGCCAGTCCATAGCTTCAATGCCTTAATCCACTCCACTCCAGCCACATGAGGTCTAGCATTGTCCTGCATTAGGAGGAATCCAGGGCCAACCACACCAGCATATGGTCTCACAAGGGGTCTGAGGATCTCATCTTGGTACCTAATGGCAGTCAGGCTACCTCTGGTGAGCACATGGAGGGCTGTGCGGCCCTCCAAAGAAATGCCACCCCACACCATTACTGACCCACTGCCAACCCGTCATGCTGAAGGATGTTGCAGGCAACAGATCTCTCTCCACGGCGTCTCCAGACTCTGGCGTCTGTCACATGTGCTCAGTGTGAACCTGCTTTCATCTGTGAAGAGCACAAGGCGCCAGTGGCGAATTTGCCAATCCTGGTGTTCTCGGGCAAATGCCAAGCGTCCTGCACTGTGTTGGGCTGTGAGGACAACCCCCATCTGTGGACGTCGGGCCCTCATACCATCCTCATGGAATCGGTTTCTAACCATTTGTGGAGACACAAGCACATTTGTGGCCTGCTGGAGGTCATTTTGCAGGGCTCTGGCAGTGCTCCTCCTGTTCCTTCTTGCACAAAGGCGGAGATAGCGGTCTTGCTGCTGGGTTGTTGCCCTCCTACGGCCCCCTCCACGTCTCCTGGTAGTGCCTCCAGCCTCTGGACACTACGCTGACAGACACAGCAAACCTTCTTGCCACAGCTCGCATTGATGTACCATCCTAGATGAGCTGCACTACCTGAGCCACTTGTGTGGGTTGTAGAGTCCGTCTCATGCTACCACGAGTGTGAAAGGACCACCAACATTCAAAAGTGACCAAAACATCAGCCAGAAAGCATAGGTACTGAGAAGTGGTCTGTGGTCCCCACCTGCAGAACCACTCCTTTATAGGGGGGTCTTGCTAATTGCCTCTCATTTCTACCTGTTGTCTATTCCATTTGCACAACAGCAGGTGAAATTGATTCACAATCAGTGTTTCTTCCTAACTGAACAGGTTGGTTTCACAGAAGTGTGGTTGACTTGGAGTTGTATTGTGTTGTTTAAGTGTTCCCTTTATTTTTTTGAGCAGTGTACATTCTCTGACTGAAAATACTACACTGTAAAAAATTTCAAGTCTCACCAACTAAAAAAATCTTAGTGACCCGTTGCACCTAATTTTTTTAGTTGGTCTAATTTAAGCTCTGCAAATTGCAAATTTTAAGTTCTGCTGACAACTACAGAATTCAGTCTAATTAAAGAAAATAAGTTGAGCCAACAAAATGTTATATATTAACCAAATACACCTAGTGAGTCCAACAAAATGTTTTATGTTGTTCCAGCTACAATTGTTTAGTTCAGGTAATTATTCATTAGTATCCAAGTTGTCTGAACTATACATTTTATGCTTTATGAAGTAAATTCAAAATATACAGAATATAATTAAGTAATTGTGCATTTTATTTGCATGTCAAAAAGTAAACATAAAATATTACCAAACAGGCATATGAGAGCTGCTTTATAAATGTAATAAAAATTGAAACGTCGTCGAGTCAGGAGGACAAGAATGAGCCATGACACCAACGTTAGCTCAATGCTATTTATTAGCAATACGCTAACGGCAAAAACACACTGGTTCTAAGGGAGGGGGGACACTAACACGCATACGACACACATCCAGGGAAACGGGAGAACTGACCGCGGAGCTGTATGTGGTTGGAAAAAGTATCTAAAAAAGTACATAATTAGAAATCGATTGGGCTTCAGCAAATGCTTAATTACTACGCAGATCTAGCTAGCTAGGTAGCTAACGTTAGTCCGCATGCTAACAGTTTGCCGACGTGAGGTAGTTAAATTCCAAACGGACAGTTAACGCGTGACGGTTAATTAACCGTTAATCGGTAGTTTGTCCTTGCCAACCACAACAGTATTAACACTAACATTACTAAACTCATAGCAAAGTTAAACACTGAAAAACAACTTGTTGGCTTAGCTCTAGTTTTGATAACTATACATTTGGAAAATATGTTGAAATATGACCTAGTTCAAATTCAAACTCAACAAACACCACCAAATTAGTTGTGTTAGCTTAGTAAAGATCCACATTAACTTCACTCAGTGAACATTTGAAGTCCTCTAGATAAATGGTGAAACGCTGGGTCTTCATTTTAGTTTTGGTGCAGAAGGCGCCAAGAAAATCTTCTCTCGAGCATGCGCATTAGTCTCACCACTACCACTATTGCTCGCCCAACACAGTTTTTTACTTTGGACTTGACATGTTGACTGAGAACCATAATGCTCATTCACTGAACACAAAATATTAAGTTGAATGGTAAAAATGCAGCAGCTGATGCCACAACTCGTTTTTTGTTTTTGGAGTAACTATTTTTATGTTTCATGCTTTGCCCACATAAATTTTTATATTCACAGAACATAAGCAAACAAAGATTTTTTACAGTGTACCTGAATTGGGTCTGACACAGTGAATTTTCTCATGCTGATAAATCCAGTCCAGTTGAAGGTTCCTCACATGCTGCCATTCGCTGATGTCTTTCCTCAATTGCCTAAAACACGAGCACTCAATAAACGTTCAGATTATCAATCCAACACTGTTATCCAAAGACTGTATTAGTTCTGACCTTTTTACGCCTATCTTCCCAGACCTCGTAACACTGTTTTCTCCTTTCCTGTTACATAAAAAATGGACCATGGTTTTAAAAATAAATAAATAAAATAAGGAATAAGAACAAGAAAAAGATCTGTTAAAAAACTTTTTAAACATCTACCTTTTCTTGGTCCACTAACAAAGATTCTTTATACTCTTGGTCTTGCTGGGAACATAGAGCTCGCCATTCTTGAAGTGACTATTGTAAAGCAAACAAAGCATTTTTATATGCAGTATCACAAATAACCAGAGATAAAATTAAAATGCTTATATTAGTCTCAAAATGGTTGACCTGCTCTACAACTGGTTGGGTACTGGTGCTCTGGGAGATATCTCGTCTAGTGTTGGTGCAGAGGAGAGCTCAGGAAATTAACTCCTGGACATTGCTGAAGTGTCCAAGTGTGTGTAAAGATATATTTGAACTATAATAGCACAAATTACTTAACATATATTGTATGACACACAATAATTTCCTGTGTACAAAACATTCATACCTGCAGTACATCTGCCCGTGGTAAAATGTACAGTCTGCTTTTGCCAACCCTTTCCTTCAGCTCCCTCACAGAATTCACTTGTAATTTTTGTACCTTTCGTCCTTTGCCAGTTCAAAGCCAACCAAATTTAAACTGATGTGTGGGTAGTTTTGGCAAACAAAGTTATTCAGTTCAGATAGACTCCAGTTTAAGCTAATATTTGAGCTTCTGTTTCCTGTCCTCTCATAAATGGCTGAAAATGGATGCAGTGACAAAACAATAGCAACACACACTAACACTAATCACTAACTGCATTCAAAGCACAAACCATTAGCCAACCAAAGAATTTTGGTGAAACAATGAAATAATCATTTTTAATATACAACAATAAATGGTGTTGCCAAATTCATGAATTCTTTTTTTCTTACATTTCATTAATGTCTTTAATGATTAATGCATGTCTAACATTAATTAATTTAATAGACTCTCAAAACCCATATTTAACCCATATTTCAGGGAACTGTTCATGAACTATGTACATTCCAAGTAAAGAACTTGCTATACAATCTTAGAAAATGCTGAAACATTTAATATCCACTTAGGAATTGCATTGTATCTGTGTGCGAACTTGCTGTTTTATAGCTAGAGCTATCTGTATCTGCCATACAGTAGGGTGACCATATTTTTGTTTGGGAAAACCAGGACGGGGGGGGGGGGGGGGGGGGGAACGTAAGTTGTCGAGCGGGGGGGTTTGCGAACATAAGTTGTCGGGAGGTGGCGGGTGGCGAACGTAAGTTGTCGAGCGGGGGGGGGGGGGGGGGGGGTTGGTGAACGTAAGTTGTCGAGCGGGGGGGGGGGGGAGGGTGGGGGTTGGCGAACGTAAGTTGTTGGTTCTCCGCCAGTTGAGTATGATGAGGCTCAACTGATGAGGCTCAGGGATTCCGTGTCATACAGCGCCGTGCTCAGGGTCCTAGTGCCTGTAGAATTAATGGCCCGATTAACATAATTTAAAAACCAAGACATTTCCACAGTTTTAAAAAATATCAGGACGTGAAATACGGACATGTCCCGGGAAATATGGACGTTTGGTCACCCTACCATACAGGCCATTTTAACATAAAATGGGCTTCACCCCACTTACATTACATATCTGTATATTTATTTTAAGATATCTCTAATTAGATTTTAACTAGGCAAAATGTATGGCAAGCCATTTTAGCTTTTATTCGTATTTTTCATGATATCAAGAATGTAATTCTTACATGTAAAAATTATTTTTTTGATATCAGGAAAGGAATTCTTACATGTAAAAATTAAATTCTTACTAGTAAATATTGAATTCTTACATGTAAGAATTACATTCTTGATATCAAAAATAAAATTTTTACATGTGATAATTCATGACTTTTCCAATTCAAATTGAATTCTTACATGTATAATTCTTACATGTTAAAATTGTATTTTTACATGTTCAAAAATAATTTTCACATGTAAGAATTCAATTTCTACTAGTAAGAATATAATTCTTACATGTAAGAATTCAATTTTTACTAGTTAAAAATAAGAATTGAGTTTTTACTAGTAAGAATGTAATTCATGATATCAAGAATTAAATTTTTGATATCAAGAATTTAATTCTTACATGTAAAAATTAAATTCTTACATGTTAAAATTTATTTTTTGATATCATGAATTACATTGCTGATATCAACAATGTAATTCTTGATATCAAAAATGTTATTTTTACATGTAAGAATTTATTTCTTGATATCAAGAATTGAATTCTTACATGTAAAAATAATATTATTGATATCAAGAATTAAATTCAGAATAACATTTTTATTAGTATAAATCTATACAAATGAGCTAATGAAGCATGTGTATAAACTTATCCAATAGTGGCCCATTGTCACTGTCTGTGGGAGTGGCTCCAAAGATCTAAGGTTGCCAAGTATGCAGCCATCTTTAATATGAGTGGTTCATGACAAAATGGCAATGGATTCTGTATCTTAATAGCTTTCCATGTTTACAAAATTGCATGCATTTATGGTAGCATACTTTTTTCTTAGCCCTCATGTTGTCTTAAAATAATGTACACACATCCTGTCGTAAGAGCAAAAATTACCGTTGCAAGGAAAAACTCTAGGGATGGATTAGAACCCGTGCTCCATTGGGCAGTCCAGTTAGTAGCAGTCCATTTTTATTGTTCAATATCCAGGCCGAGCAGTCCTGTCTAATGCAAATCTTGGGCCTACATTTTGCAGTGTGCAGTGTTGTGCATGTTTTCATGCAAAATGTGCCCACCTGGTCTGAAAAAACAAGTCAGGACATCGGCCACATCGGCATAAAATTTTAAATGACATTTTTTTTTGGAAGCATTATAGTCGTCTTGTGGAATACATGTAACTTGAGTACAAGAAATTAAGAAGTATGATGCAACAACTGCAAAAGTCCATTCATCCAAATAAAGCTCCCAGCATTTTGTATCTGCTGCCTGTTTCCCAAGACGTGGATAGGCTTGTACTGGTTTACATTGTGGGTGATCTGCAGTGCTTTAAAAAATGAACTATGAATATGAACTACAACAGGGGTCGGCAACCTATGACACGCGTGCCACCGTTGGCACGCCGAGGCATAATCACTGGCACGCAGCACACTGGACCAGCATCAGCAAAAAAATGATAAATTAATATAAATTATTATGACAGTGCGTATGACAGTGTCCTTGTTTTTTGTCAGACCTAGGTGGCAACCCTATTGACTAGACATGTTATAGTTGGCACGCCATGTCTCAAAGGTTGCCGACCCATGAACTACAGTGAGTCCCCGCTTAACAACATGTGTGGTTAACGACGGACCGGAGTTACGACGACTTTTTAAAAAATTTTTTGGAGGAGCAGTGGTAGCACAGTGGAGTGTTGCGGAGTGTTGTGTACGATACGCTGGGCTGAGGCAGCTAGCAGCGCAGCCTCCACCACAGACCATTTCGGCAACGCAATCGCTCTTTCTCACGCTGTACGCATGAGAACATTGTTAGTTTTTTCTACTGTATTTATGATCAAAGTATATCTAAATCTAGGGTCACGCTTAACAATGAAAACTGCTTTACGACGGACTTTTCAGTCTCTAACCCCATCGTTATGTGGGGAGTCACTGTAGTTCGTTTTCATAGGCACAAGACTGTGTGTGCGTGCGTGAATATGAGACTGGTGGGTCAAAAATGACCCTAAAAAAATCTTTGTACCCTGGAGTTGTACAGTTTTCATGAAAATATTAACAAAGGTTTTCTTCACTTTGTCCAATCTTCGAGACACTGTAGGAAAAGTAATCAAACTTCATGTTGAAAAAAGATCAATAAGGGGTTATATGCAGTCTCAACAGTTAAATGTGGTGGCGGGTCATTTTTGACGCTTAAGGCAACAGAGGTTTTGATTTTTTTACTTGTAGCAAGTTGTCTGGCAACCTCCACGCAAGCCTCCATTACATTTCCCTATGAAGTAGTCTGACTCTCCTCATAATCTGTGATAAACCTAAATTGGCTGAATTTACAAGAGTTTAAGCCCACACTTAAGTAAGGAGTAATCTTGTGTGCATTACACCATGAAGAAAGGAGCAAGCTCTCCTTTTTTTTTTTTGAAAACTAGACAATACTTGATGTGGTCTCTTTAAGAAAAGTGCACCGTTAACTAGCTCCGCCTTTATATCCACATGCAAATCAAGCTAATTAACATTAGAACATGTAATAATTTAATTTTTACTAGTAGAAATTATATTTTTACATGTAGGAATAAAATTTTTACTAGTAAGAATTCTATTCTTGATCTCAAAAATATAATTTTCACTAATCAAATCAAATTTTATTTATATAGCGCTTTTTACAACAGTTGTTGTCACAAAGCAGCTTTACAAGTGCCGAGTCCTAGCCCCCAGTGAGCAAGCCAAAGGCGACAGTGGCATGAGGAAGAAACCTTGAGAGGAACCAAGACTCAGGGGGGGGGAACCCATCCTCCTCTGGCCGACACCGGTCACCATGACAACAACAACAATATAGACAGAATGTAAAAGATGCAATAATGTCCATTTAGACAGAATATAAAAGATGTAATAATGTCCATCATGGTGTAGGCATCCGGTTAGGCAGGAGGTGGCCAGCCCAGGATGGATCGCTTGTCTCTCCTCATCTCATTATTCCTCAAGCAGGCGGGCAGCCATGTGGAGAAATGAAACAGGGAAAATTAGCTCTGTATGAGGACATGTACAGGACAGGTAAAAATATAAACATTTCTGGAGTGTGGCAGCAACTCCGGCACCAAGTTAAATTATTACAGCCTAGCTAACAAAAGGCAGAACCAGAAGGTAACATAGGCTTGGGGGCATTCTGAGACAATGGCATCCGTCCACTGCACTGTCAACAAACTTGAGTGACCACGAGCAGTGACAGGATGACAGCACCAGCACCCCAGTCTACCATAAAACCCTTCGTCTATGAACCCCTGGATCTGTACCTTTATCTAAGGGGGATATTAATTATCAAACGCTAGACTAAATAAGTGGGTTTTCAACCTAGATTTAAAGATTGTGACTGTGTCAGAGTCCCGGACACATTTAGGAAGATTATTCCAAAGCTCGGGGGCCTTATAAGAAAAGGCTCTTCCCCCTGCTGTTACCTTGTTAATTTGTGGAACTAATAACAGACCAGCACCCTGTGATCTTAGTTGACATGGGGGTTCATAGTAGGAAATAAATTCCTGGAGGTATTCAGGAGCAAGCCCGTGTAGTGCTTTATATGCTAATAATAGAATTTTAAAATCAATACGAAATTTAACTGGGAGCCAATGCAGGGCTGATAGGACTGGTCTAATATGCTGAAATTTTCTAGTTCTGGTCAGAACTCTAGCTGCGGCATTTTGAACTATTTGAAGTTTATTTAGATTCCTATTTGAACATCCTGACAGTAGTGAATTGCAGTAGTCTAGTCTAGAGCTAACAAAGGCGTGCACCAATTTTTCTGCATCATCCTGTGATAATGCATTTCTTAACTTGGCAATGTTGGGGAGATGTAGAAAAGCTATCCTAGTAGTATTATCTATATATTTATCAAATGATAGGTCGGAGTCGAGTATGATGCCTAGGTTTTTGGCTACTGTGCCAGGTGTAATGGGATAGTCTGCAAGATTAAGCATTAAATTTGGAATTTTCTGTCTTGCGGCCTTAGGGCCCACAAGGAGAACTTCTGTTTTGTCCTCATTTAATTGTAGGAAATTTAGAGACATCCAGCATTTAATATCTCTTACACAGGCCTCAATTTTTCCTAAACTGAGTTTGTCATCGGGTTTGGCTGATATGTAAAGTTGAGTGTCATCCGCATAGCAGTGAAAATTTACACCATGTTTGTTTATAACTGCCCAATGGTAGCATATATAATGTAAATAATAGTGGTCCTAAGATGGAGCCTTGCGGGACCCCATATTTAACCATTGTACGTTTGGATGAAATATTATTGAGCTCTACAAACTGATAGTAAAATTTATATTGTTGATATCAAAAATATAATTTGTACATGTAATAATTAAATTCTTACTAGTAGAAATTAAATATTTAGTAGTAGAAATAACATTTTTACTAGTGAAAAATGAATTCTTACTTTGAATGAATGAATTTAATTTATGATATCAATAATTAAATTTGTACTAGTGGAAATTGTATTTTCACATGTATTAATTTAATTCCTGATATCAAGAAAAAAGGAATAAAAGCTAAAACGGCTTGCCATAAAAATGTCAATTTGAGATATCTCCAATTACATTCTGACTAGTACATGGGTTAAAGTTCTCCGTCACTATGACGGATTTCCATCATTTGATTTTTTGGGGGTGAAAAATCCGTCAAATCATAATAAACCACACACACGCGCGTGATATCTGTTTTGTGGCCGAAATATGATTCTCTCACTGGCGCTCATCAGCGCTGGATGGATGTAATTTGATTACGTAGAAAAGTTACCTCCCTCCTTATACTTTCTCGAATGACCATGTCTCAGAAACGATATGTGGTAGTATAAAGGAACACCCCTCAAAAACAGGGGAATGAACATTTACCTGACGAATTTTAATGTTGCGTTGTGTTCCAGGTTTGAAAAGTGCTGAAATTTAGGCTAAAGTACTTGAAAATGCTTGAACTTGTAACTACTTTGTTTCACAACAAATAGATATCTGACTGAACAGTTCTCCTGTATTACGTTGTAATTCCAGGACGAAACATGAGAGAACGTGACGACGTTAAGATTGGGCGTTTTGAAAATAAACCACCATTAAATAATGTGATAAAGCGAATTATTTCGAATCGTTTCGAGTATATGTATAAATTTCAGAGAACACTGCAAAGAGAACAGATTTCAGAGAACACTGCAAAAAACGTGACGCACCAAGTATAAACGCCTCCGCCTTTCATGCAAGGTGTGCGCTATGGTCACTCGTGAAAGTATTATCCAGCCTTAACTGATTCACAGCCTCAGGGGCCTGGAGACGAGAGTGTTGTAAAAAAATTATAAATAGTTTGCAACTAAATGTTGGGTTTATTATAGGCAGTGTTGCGAATAACGCCGTTAAAAATAACGACGTTAGGTAACGGCGTCATTTTGTCAGTAACGGGATAATATAATTAATTACTTTTCCTGTCGTTACAACGCCGTTGACGTTACTGGTCATTAAAAGCGGTGCGTTACTATATATTGATATACTAACAGTAAAGGGAGCGGACCGCTGCCCAGTCTAACAGATCTCGATAGGTCACAGTTCTCGGTGTAACACCTGTTTAACTTAACAAGTCAGTAAGCGATTGGCTAAGGCAGCGTTATGGTAGCCAATCAGAGCCAGTGTTTTTACATGCGTGCCGAAGCACTCAAGTGACACGACACAAACGGAGAATAGGCAGAAATGCAAGCCGAAGAAAAATTTGCATATTCAAGTTGGCGATATAAACATTATTTAAGAAAATACTTGAAGTTCCTGAATGTCTACCAGACTGGGTATTTGATTTATTTAATTAAGAATAGAGGTTTTATTGTTAAGTTTACTTCTGTTGTGAACAAACCAGTTGTCTCAGGTTGAGAGAATTTAATTTAATTTGATAGATGTAAATGCACTTTATATAGTGTAACTGTTTTTTTTTTTACAAAGATTTGGGATTTTAAAGGATTTTATCCTGCACTGGTCTCTTGATGTGCAATAAATATCAAACATTAAAAACCTTTCTGATCTACTCATTTCAACTGACTGAAAACTGCTTTTTCAAAAAATCCTTATTTATTGGCATATAATTTTTTTTTTAACTGTAATGCAAATAGTTATTTTCCCTGGTAACGAGTTACTTTTATTATAGAGTAATTCAGTTACTAACTCAGTTACTTTTTTGAACAAGTAGTGAGTAACTATAATTACTTTTTTAAAGTAACGTTCCCAACACTGATTATAGGAAATATAAATTACATTACAAATACCGTAATCCCTCCTTTATCGCATTCTAAAGATTCCAGAACTACCCGCAATAACCGAAATCCGTGAAGTAGAAACAGTATATAGAAGTTCTTGTTCTTGGTAATTCACAAAGGAATGATGTCCAGATTTATTTATTTAAATCAAATGAATCTGAATGTCAAACTATGTGTTAAGAACCTGGGTGTCACCTTTGATAATGAGCTCAGCTTCAAATCACACATCATGACTACATGCAAGACAGCTTATTTTCACCTTCGAAACATTGCTAAGGTCTGAGATATGCTCTATCCTTCTGACAGTGAAAAACTTGTCCATGCATTTATCACATCAAGGCTAGATTATTGTAATGCTGTTCTATCTGCTCTTCCAAAGAGCTCTATTTCTCACCTATAGCGAGTTCAAAACGCTGCTGCAAGGTTTCTGTGCCTCATCTTTCGCCCGGCACCGCACGTCACAAAGACCAGTCAAACAAGAAAAGTAATGTCAGGTTATACAACCCGTGCAAAGAAGGGGAAGAGGCCCAGCAGGCACCATCATGCCTCTTCCCCTGCACAGCATCTCAAAGCCCCAGTGACCATAGACGATAGCGTCTATGGGGGGGGGGACTGTGTTAGGCCCGGCGAAAGGCTTTTCTCATCCTTCCTCCCAGTGCCTTAGCCCGGAGGAGCCCATGACGTGGAGCTCAGGGGGCATGGAAGAAAACATGGAGGTGGAAGAAACCCTATGCGAAGCCAGGTCTGGGGAGCGACCGCCCAGAGGATGTGAGGTTCCCCTGTGGGGTCCTCGGAGAGAGGAGAGTGACAGTCGGCAGGCTTAAGCCTGCTTTATACCTCCGGACACGGACGAATTTCGTCCGTCCGTACCAAACGTAGCTTCCGTAGGGGGCCACTATACCTCTTTCCGGTTCCAACGTTACGATTTTTTTAAATACATCTTCTAGAGGGCAGTATAGTCAAATTTCCGGCACCGGTCTTCAGAAAAATGGCGTCGGTAAACAAGTTGGTTTTGCTGTGTCTTATTAATAGAAAAAGACAAAAGCAGAAAGAAACACGGTCTATGCGGCGGTGGCATGTGCGACCACTTAATGAAAATCGCCACATCAATGGAGAATTTTTCTCATTGGTTTTGCCTATGCGGCAAATTGATGACGAAAGACACTTTCAATATTTTAGGATGTCGCCCGCAACTTTTGATGATCTTCTACGCCGGGTAGCTCCATTGATTCAACACACCGCATCCCACAGAGTGCCCGTAAGTGATGCTGAGCGTTTAGCAGTCACACTGCGTTTTCTGGCAGCAGGGATTAGCCAGCAAGCCCTGGCTGCCAGCTACAAGTTGGGGACAGCCACAGTCAGTAACATCATTAAAGAAGTGTGTCAAGCTTTGTGGATTGCGCTGAAGGATGAGGTGAAGTTTCCAGAAGGTGACGAATGGGAGGCTGTCCGTGGCGGGTTTTGGATGCAGTGGGACTATCCAAATTGTATTGGAGCGATTGACGGAAAGCACGTCCGCATCAAAGCGCCAGCCAACAGTGGCAGCAGCTTTTTTAACTATAAAGGCTTTTTCAGTTTTGTTCTGATGGCAGCCTGTGACGCCAATTACCGCTTCACTTTTGTTGACATCGGAGCTTTTGGAAAGGAAAGTGATGCTGGGATTTTTGGTCGGACTGCGTTTGGCACGCAGCTCATCAAAGGAGAACTCCCGCTGCCACCACACGCACCTCTTCCTGGGACAGATGTGCTGACACTGCCTGTTTTTGTGGCCGATGAGGCCTTTCCCCAGAAGGTTAATCTCATGCGTCCATACCAAGGTAAAGTAGCCTCTTTCTCTTTCGAACCTCAAATGTTTCAATGTTCACTAATGTGGCCATCTATAGAGCTAATGAATCACGCATAAATACATAAATAAAACTTATCTACCTACACAAATACAAACATTCATACATAACTATCTACATGTATGCACAGACTTAATATGGTCCTAAAGCATGTCTTAGCTCTGGCTGTATTTGTATTGTTTTTAAAAAGACCAAGGTTTTGTAATATGAATTATAATATGAATTCTGTTAATAGGCTCTCAGCAGCTGTCTCATGACCAGAAGGTCTACAATTTCTGGCATTCAAGAGCAAGACGGGTCATTGAAAATGCCTTTGGAATTCTTGCGGCCAGGTGACGAATACTGGGAAGGGCTCTAGAATGTACCATCAACACAGCCAAGGATGTCACAAAGGCTCCACAATTTTTTGATGAAAGCAGACCAGTACCTACCTGAACAACAGTGCTACATAACCCCAGGATTTGTGAACAGGGATGGTGCACCAGAAGAGTGGAGACAGGTGGTCCAAGGAGATACCAATCTTGTCAGTACCCGCCGTTTCACAGCCGCAAGAGCTACCCAGGAAGGAATGACTGTTAGGGAAATCTTTAAAGAATACTTCCAGACAGATCAAGGAAGGCTTGATTGGCAGGATCGGCACATCAGACGAGGCTTTAATGTAGCCTAAATACTTGAAATGCAGTTATAATGTTACCATCACTGTGTTATATTAAAATTCTGTGTTGTAATAGATTGTATGTGTACTTACAATGTATGTTTATAATGCATAAATAACTTCAAAGTTATTAAGAGTGCTACATTTTTAATCAGCACTAATGTGCAAATAGAAATATAACAACATTAAATATAATATTAAAACAAAACGGTAAACAAAACAGTGCAAAAACATACATTCAGGGGTCTTGAACAATTAACTTCAGCTTACATGTCTCAATATCTAACTAATGTGCAAATTGAAATCTAACCTACCATTAAATATAATATTAAAACAAAACGGTAAACAAAACAGTGCAAAAACATACATTCTTGAACAATTAACTGCAGCTAACATGTCTCAATAGCTAACTATATGTTAGCATCAACTGCTGGATCTCTTTTACGAGTTTTTTGGCATCTGCTGGTGGGAGGTCCTGAAGAAAAGTGTTCAAGTAAGCTGTAAATGTGCTGAACATATTATTGCCTTGCTGGGTCTCATGCCGCAACTCCTTCAATCTACTGGATCCACCTCTGCATTTCGTTTCCTCTTCTTGGACGCTCCAGACCGGGGACTCTGATAAGGGGGTAGGCTGCCCACATCAGTAGTAGTTGTTGGTGGTGGCGATGGGAGTGGTGGTGATGATGAACAAGACCCATGCTCTGTAGCTGATGAAACATCATCCTCCGTCCCCTCTATCTCCTCCATGTGTGCCTCTGCTCGCTCTTGACTCTAGAAGTGCAATATATAATTAACTCAACACTCAACACAAATGGTTTTCAGTTTAAGAACACTGCATGATTTAAGTAGTATAAAATATGCATTAACACAATGCACTTCAAGACATGTGAATCACATCATCTCTAAATTTTTGCCAGGAACTGTTATGACAAAGATTGTGCATTCAACAGCAGAGGTAGCTAGTAAATAGTTAACTTTTACTCAGTTACATTTAGTTGAGTAACCTTTTTAATAAATTGTACTTCTTAGTAATTTTAATGCTCCATTGTTACCGCCCGGTCTAGGTCAGACAGTAACAGCGAATTAATGTTGGAGTGATTGAGGAGTGAAATAATAAAGGGTAACCGACAACACGTTAACTGATTCAATGATGTGTATTTGGACAACATGAAAATGCAAGATGTAACAAGCATTGGCTTAGCACCACTGACTTCAGGTAGGCCACGCTGAAAACGGGAAAAGAAAACTAAACAACAAAACAAACAGCGGCCTACCCTACCTGGTGCTAAGCGACTTCTTTTAGATATTAACAACAACAACCAAGAAAATAAAAGAGAACACTACATAACAAACACAACTACGCAAAAACAGAAACACAGTCCACCACACACACACAAGAACAAGGGGCAGTCTAACAAGTCTCGATTACGGTTAGCAGATGTGTGTATATATATATATCCAAAGTCATCCCCAAAACAGGGAGATCACACGAGGAGAGCCTGCCACTCTCTCCTGCCGTCTTCACTTCCAGGAAGCCTTTTATAGCTGTGGACTGACTTGTCAGGCACCACCCAGAACCATGTGACCCCATCATCCCGGGTGCACCTGAAAGAGATTACAACACAACACACATTCCACAGCACACCACGCTCCCTCGGGAGAACAGCACAATCACACAGTAATAACTCATCTCGCTCCTGCAAGAGAATAGTACATATCAGGACCTAACACCCCCTCCCATAAAATGTGGCTTCCAAAACAAAGGAACCACAAAACAAACAGAAAAACCAACAAACACCTGCAGAATCAGCACCGGGACAGAGCATCAGCGACCACATTGTCTTTACCTTTCTTGTGTTTAATGACAAGGTTAAACCCTTGTACTATCAGAGACCATCTCATCAAACGATGATTCTTATTCGCCATAGTGCTTAAAAACGTAAGGGGGTTATGGTCTGTAAAAACAATCACAGGTACAGAACTTCCACCCACATAGACCTCGAAGTGTTGCAAAGCGAGGAGCAATGCCAAGGCCTCCTTCTCCACAGTGCTGTAAGCTAGTTGGTGTTTTAAAAACTTTTTGGAATAATAACAAATCGGATGATCCAAGCCCTGGTCATCCTCTTGTATAAGAACAGCACCAGCGCCCGTATTGCTAGCATCCACTTCCATCTTAAAAGGTCGTGAGTGATCCGGAGTCACAAGAACAGGTGTGCAGCATAACAGGGTTTTTATCGAATCGAAAGCTCGCTGACATTCCAGCGACCACACAAATACAGCAGTTTTTCCAAGCATGTTAGTAAGAGGCACTACGATCGAGGAGAAATTTCGACAAAAACAACGATAAAAACCGGCCATACCCAAAAATCGCCGTAGCTGTCGTTTATCCTGAGGAACAGGGAAATCGACAATAGCCCGAACCTTGGCATCCAGGGGACGGACCTTGCCATTTCCGACCAGTTTCCCCAGATAGATCACCTCACTGCGACCGAATTCACATTTCTCCAGATTTAAAACCAAAGAAGCGTCTCGTAGCTTCTTAAAAACAGTGTCTAATGCCTTCAAATGTTCCACCCAGGTGGATGAAAAGACCACCACATCATCAAGATAAACTTCACAGTTTGGAACATCACCTAACACCATAAGCATGAGCCGCTGAAACGTAGCAGGAGCATTTCTCAATCCGAAAGGCATCAATGTGTACTGTAAAAACTGATCTGGAGTAGCAAAAGCAGATATGACAGATGCT
Organism: Brachyhypopomus gauderio; assembly: GCF_052324685.1. Classification (NCBI taxonomy): domain Eukaryota; kingdom Metazoa; phylum Chordata; class Actinopteri; order Gymnotiformes; family Hypopomidae; genus Brachyhypopomus; species Brachyhypopomus gauderio. Next base: position 2,542,743 of record NW_027506867.1, read on the forward strand.
CTTTTTGTTAACGGGACCTGCCAATATCCCTTTAGTAGGTCTAATTTACTCACATATTGAGCCGTGCCAATTTTATCAACGCAATCTTCCATACGAGGGATCGGGAACGAATCAGGTGTAGTAATGGCATTGATCTTCCTGTAGTCGGTGCAAAATCTAAACGATCCATCAGGTTTGGGTACCAGAATGCAAGGCGAACACCACGGACTAACACTAGGAATGGCAAAATGGTTCTCCAACAAATATTTTGTCTCTTGTGCCATCTGCGACCGCTTTTGTGGGTTAACACGGTACGGATGTTGACAGATAGGTAAATGCTCTCCCACATCGATATCATGTTGTAACAAGGTGGTACGTAGAGGTACATCAACGAACAACGTCGGATAACTCTGAATTAAATCACTCAGGTCGTTCTGTGCTGTGCTGGGCAACTCTGCCAGCTTCTCAGAGAGATGGAGGAGAGCCTCGGAGTTCGGAAGCCTGGCACAAGGCAAACAGTTACGACCCAGATGCAAGTTGTCCTGTTCAGGTGCGTACTCCACGGACATGGTGAGAGAAACAGAAGACAGAGTAGTGGGTGAAACGGAGACTGATGGAACTATCTGATCTGGACGCGTTTCCTCCGATCGGTCATAATACGCCTTCAGCATGTTAATATGACATAACTGAGTCTTCTTACCTCGGTCAGGAGTGGCAATGATATAATTGGTAGCTGACAGTTTGGACTGAATGACATATGGACCAGAAAACCGCGCTCAAAGAGAAGAACCAACCACAGGCAACAGTGCAAGCACTCGCTCACCGACTTTAAATTCCCGACTCTTTGCCTTTTTGTCAAACCTGTTTTTCATCGCCACCTGCGACTCACACAGGTTGTTCTTTGCCACCTTACGAACAAGACACAGACGGTCTCGAAGACGCTTAACATAGTCACATACAGAAGTTGCCTGAGGTCGTGGAGTAGCCAACCACTGTTCATACAACGCTAAAAGGGGCCCTCGTACACAACGTCCAAAAAGCAGAGTGTTTGGACTAAATCCAAGAGACTCCTGTACTGAATCACGAACTGCAAACAAAAGTAAGGGCACGCCTTCGTCCCAATCCTTCTCAGATTCCAAGCAATAGGTCCGTAACATGTTTTTAAAAGTCTGATGGAACCGCTCTAATGCACCTTGTGACTCGGGATGGTACGCACTAGAAAACTGGTGTTGGATGCCTAATTCCTGGGTTACCTGAGTAAAAAGACGAGACATAAAATTAGTGCCCTGATCGGACTGTATACATATCGGTAAACCAAAAGTGGAGAAGAACTTTATCAGAGCTTTTACTATGGCCTTTGAGCGAAGCGAACGAAGGGGAATGGCCTCAGGATAGCGTGTAGCCGCACACATAAGAGTACAAATATAGCGATTTCCAGCACGAGTCCTCGGCAAAGGACCGACACAGTCTATCAAGACTCTCTCAAATGGCTCACTCACTGCAGGAATGGGACACAACGGAGCCGGGGGAATAACCTGGTTTGGTTTACCAACCATCTGGCACGCTTTACATGTACGGCAATAATTCGCCACATCACTAGAAACCGACGGCCAAAAGAAATGCTGCAAAACACGCTGTGTGGTTTTTCGAATGCCTAAGTGGCCTGCCAAAGGATGATCATGGGCCAGAGATAAAATGTGTGAACGATACTGACGTGGAACCACCACCTGTGTAACCGACTCATGCCCTTCTTTAGGGGAAACCCAACTTCGTAATAATACCCCATCCCGAATGAAGTACGCGTTCTGATACTCCGGCGAAAAGCTCCCGTTGTCAACACGCTCAAAACATTTTATTAGCGTTTGGTCTGTGTTCTGTGCTTTAATTAAATCTGCCCGCGACAAAAGGTCAGACATCGAAGTCTCAGTATCCGAATACGTAGGCTGGGCATGTGATGCCGTCACACCAGCAGGTGTAGTAACTGGGTGCTCCACAGGAGAGGCAGAATCAAGGGCGTCAACAGGGTTATTTAACTCAGATAACTTGGACATAAAAGTGTCCCGTAAGGGAACCTCACCAAGTTTGGCAGCCTGTGCCCGAGTCAGTACACAAGCGGGAAAATACTCAGGTGTGTCCAAAGCAACGTCAGTAATAGGCTGTTCGACAACCTCCGGAACCAACACTACACCACCCGCTATGTCATTTCCTAATATAAACGAAACACCGCTTACCGGTAGTTCCGTGCAAACCGCGACCTTAACTATCCCCGTAAATGTTGCTGCCTCTAAAAACATTGTATGAAGGAGAAACCGCAAAACTCCAAGCTCAACACCCTTAATGAGGACATCCGTGCCACAGTACGACTCCTCAGAAAATGGCAGTACAGACATCAAAACTTAAGAAGTATTATTTTGAAGTAACAGTACTTGTGAGTAACTTCAGTATGAAGTAAGTTAGCCTAACTAACTTGAATTTTTAATTCAAATTAATTTTAATTTTAATTTGAAGAATTGGGCTACTTTACCACCTAATTACGGCTCATCAACATTGATAATTTTACGAAGACACTTACATCGAAGTTTGTCGAGGTGTTTCGGTGTCGGATGTGCACCTTCAGCCATGCCAAACGGTGTAAAACAGGGTGTTCTGACCCCCCAGCTGCATCTCCACTCTTCTTTGTCATAGCATCTCGATGCGCTCTGACAAACCTATCCCGAGCCAGATTCCATTTGTTTTGGGCTGCCTTCACTGACAACCCAAGCGCACCAGCAATCTCCTCCCAGCTGTTTTTGCATCGCTGTTTGTCGCGATGACCTGGCACCGTAGCATCATAGAGGTGAATGTAGCCTCTAACCAATTCACAAAGTTTCTCCTCTAACTCAAGCGCCATTTTTAAAAGTCCAGTACTCTTCTTCATTGACTTCTTCATTGATTTTCCCGAATTGAATTTGGTGTACTTCCGATGCTTCTGACTCTCTACTGCCCCCTGATTTCCGGGTTATATTGCTCCGTTACTACGGATTCGTAAGCGCTCTGGCAACGGACCCAATGACGGATGAAACAACCTCCAGAACCGGACGAAAGGGTCCGTATCCGTAATTACCGTAGGGTGTGAATGGGCCTTTACCCTGCGGCACGCCCCCCCGAGGGCTCCTGGAAAGACCGGTCGCGTGCCCCCCCGAGAAGGTTGCAGGGGTAGCTGCAAACCGTGCCACGCCCGACAGAGGGTTCGCGGCAGCAGCGCTGGGAGGGGTTTCCCCTCTGGCAGCTCTCCTACAGGCATGAAGCCTGGCTCCGTTTATGTGTGTGTCCGTACCAGTGTTTGTGTCCATCCCGGTGTTTCTCCCTAATCCCCTTTTCCCTTTTGTGCCTGTGTGTGTTAATGTTCCTGTCTGTGTGTTCGGATACAACCTTTTCACCCAGGTCTGTCCACATCCAAAAGCTGGACCAAGAAAGCAGACCACAAAGGGGAGGAAAAGGTGAAACTGCTGTCCTTACAGATACTCCCATGAAAAAGAGAAAAATTAATTTCAGTATAAAAAAAAAACTCAAGCAAGAAGCAGAAAATTCAGGACTCATCCAATGAAGATGAATTCTGTTCTACCCATTAAAGAATTTTCTTACATTATAATCTTATGCCTTCTCCCTTTTTTGTCATGTGGTGTGAAAGTAATCATTAGATCTATTAAAAAAAAACAAGTTACAATAATATAACCCTGGAATGGTTATAACAGTGGAGTGACTGTTTTTAAATTGTCACGGTACAGCACCTGACCCCCTTTGGGCGTGTGTTTATGTTGTCTTACGTCTAGTTGTCTGCGTCTGTGTATCTCCGTGGGTGCGGTTGTGTCCGAGTGTGTTCATCAGTCTCACCTGTGGCTCGTCTCGTCATCACTCGGGGGTTTATGTGGTTTGTCTATTTAATGTGCGTTCGCGCAGTGTCCCGTGCTCATCTTTTGTCTGAATCTCACACATTTGTGTTATTGTTAGATGTGCGCTGTCTGTACTATTTGTGCACTCATTAAAAGTTACTGCTGTGTTTGAGCCAGACTTTGTGCCTCGTCCTTCCGCCTGCACATAGCGTTACATGAATACATTTTGCAACCTGTAAATATTTCATAAAACCATTTACATACATTGATTCAGTATTTGACACATTGAAGTTCATAATACAGCAAATTGGCTATTCCAGTGTAAATGGTTCTTGATTTATTGGACAAATCACAAAAAGTGTTAAAACCGTCCTTGGTCTCCCCTACATAACCATATTATAAAAATAAAACGCATTAGTGGACAGTGATATCTCCCCTCTAAATCAAACAAAGGTACATCTGTGTCAATAAAACTCCATTTTTACATTGTTACCACATGAACGTTCAATAAAACTTTAAAACACTCATGCCGTCATGCTACTTCCTATTTCCCGGTTGGCGCTTAGCAAGTTTCACCCTGTTAGTTTCAGCTAGACTATCGTGCTGGGTGACGTCACGTGTGCAACCATATACTTGCGTGAGAAACACCGGCATGCTACTTAAGAGAATGATGATGTTGCGGTGGGTCAGCCCAGACGTCGCCAGAGGGCACGTTCGGTCAAGTCAAGTCAAGTCAAGTCAAGTTTATTTATAAAGCACATTTAAAAGACATCAAGTGTCAACCAAAGTGCTGTACAAAGGATAAAAAGTTAAAATAATAAAATTAAATAAGAATAATAAGTCACAAAACATAATAAAACCAGCAAAACAGACCGAAACACAGACTCTAAATGGATCCAAATGCCTGGGTAAATAAATGAGTTTTTAGATTTGTTTTAAAAGCCTCAAGCGTCTGAGAGGATTTGATGCAGAATGGAAGACTGTTCCAGAGTTTGGGGGCAGCAACTGAGAATGCCCGATCACCCTTAAACTTCAGCCGAGATCGTGGGACGGTTAACAACAGCTGATTTGAGGAGCGCAGCGACCGAGTGGAGGAATAAAAACACAGCATCTCAGAGATGTAGCTCGGAGCTAAGCCATGTAGCGCCTTAAAAACAAACAGTAGCATCTTAAATTCAATACGGTATCTCACAGGTAACCAATGGAGGGAGGCAAGTACAGGAGTAATGCTCTCCCTTTTCTTCGTACCTGTCAGTAGCCTGGCAGCAGCATTTTGAACCAGCTGCAGGCGAGCCAGGCTGGACTGACACACACCGAAGTACAGCGAGTTGCAATAGTCAATGCGAGAGGAGACAAATGCATGAATGACCGTTTCCAAGTCCTTGGTGCATAAAATGTGTTTAAGTTTTGCTATGTTCCTGAGGTGGTAAAAACCAGCACGCACAACGCTACTAATTTGCTTCGCAAATGTGAGGGTGGAATCAAAATTGATTCCAAGATTTTTAGCATGCATATGAACATTTAAAGATAACGATCCCAGAGCTTTTGCTACAGTGCTGGTTTGATCAGGGTTTCCGAAAATGATGATGTCAGTTTTATTTTGATTTAACTGTAGAAAGTTGTTGGACATCCAGCAATTTATGTCTTGCAGACAGTTTGTGAGGAGGTTGATTGAACCATCATCTCCTGGTCTAAGTGGAAGATAAATCTGTGTATCGTCAGCATAACAATGATAAGAAACATTGTACTTCTGACAGATTGAGCCAAGTGGGAGCATGTATAGATGTGACAGGTAGGACCCGTCTAATGGCATTCAGTTCCCCTCCAGACCGTTTAGTGGCAACACCCACAGTGTCGGGGGTTGACGTTCGTCATGCGCAGTACGGCAGTAGCGACGTAATTCGCTGATTGGTCGTGCCTTTATATTCTGCCAGCCCTGCGGAAGAATGATTTGGTGTTTGGTGTGGTGCATATCGGTGGTTTGAGCTCGGCTCTGTGTCTGGATTCTATTGAGTAAGTTCACCTTCGTGATTGGCGGTATTGCTAAGGTTGTATATTACTAAACTGAGGTGTTGGTTAATGTTTTATAGATCGAAAGCTGTTCCAGAGAGTTTTAGAAGAGCACATTTTTAATACAGTGTCAAGAGACTTTATGAATTGGGGAAACAAGACGGTCGTAACAAGCCTGACGCGTTCTAGGTTGGTATGCTGGGAATTTGTAGTGTCTGTAAATGTAATTATTAGATTTATTCATACTGATATAATTTTTATTTCATTAGACACGAATTCCTAGCAGAGGAATACCATAGCACTACCTGCTGACAACAGACCGGTCCCAGTGAACAAGTGTTTGAAGTTACATCAGCACCAGTCGCTGTTTTGTTATATTGGTTTTTTTTGTGTCCGCTTGTTTGTCCTTTGTATGGTACAATTTTATTGTATTGACCATCATTTCTGCCCTGTATTCTGATGTCAATTGGTGTCGTTGTATCATGAGCCTTGAGTAATCTCACTTCCTAAGTGAGATTGGAAGCTGACGGAAGAGTATATTTTTAACTAGAATAAATAATTGTAGCTTTTATTCTGTGACATTTAATAACTTGGATAGTAATGTTGTTGTTTTTTCGTTCTTTGTTTATTTTCTCCAAAGGTGCTGTTGGTGGAATGCGGTACAGTGTGGGGGTTGTGTGATAGTTTGCAGTGGTTGTGTGGGGTTATTTGACTTTATTAGAGTGTGGTGGTTTTATTGCACATAATAACTTGCTGTGAACTATTGGTCCATGTTTTAGGGTGAAGCCCTCCACCGGAGTTGTGTGCCCACCACAGTAGCCTGGAGATTGTTTGTTATTTTTATTTTAAAATAAACATTGTTATTGTTGCCCTCTACTTGGTTGCCGTCTCTGCTCATTCAGTTGAGACCCCTGCGAGTGGGGAAGGGTTGCCCAAGTGATTGGGGGTGTATACCGGGGTGAGGTGGTTTTGCCAGGTTGCTGTGATTGTCCTGGGCTAAATTGGTACACCTCATTGCCTGTGTTACATTATTGGCGTAGTCAGGCAGGATCCTTTTCAGGGACGGCGTCAATTAAGTGGCGGGCAACATACTATTTGTTTCCTAATTAAAAAAAAAAAAACAGCGACTGGTTGAATCCTGGGAAGGACTGTGTAAAGTACGTTGGGTTTTATTTTAGCTTCTGTGTTCGGAGGTGTAAGACATACATTTTTACCGTGTCTAAATTTGTTTTGGTTATCTGTGCCAGGAGTAGACCCCATGGAGGATTGGGAGGAACAGATCAGGACTCTGACAGAGCAAGTTCAGAAGCTGCAGGCGGACAATGCTAGTCTTCACCAGAGAGTGTCAGGAGAACCAAGGACGTCAGGTCAGTCATCACAGAGTAGGGAATCTGATCCTTTGCCCACCCCAGCACAAGTCACAGAACGTTATGTTTATGTGCCCCGTGAGCGCAAGTGCCCACGGTTCTCTGGTAATGTTGCACACGATCAGGTACCCGTAGAGGAGTGGGTAGAAGAGGCACGGCAGTGTTTAAGTACTAGATATATGACTCAATTAGAGCAAGCATCGTTTTTATATGATTTATTAGATGGGGAAGCCAAGTTAGAAATAAAGTTCCGCCCCGCGGTAGATCGGAGTGATCCGGAACGTGTTTTGCAGATTTTATTGGAGACTTTTGGATGTTTGCAATCTCATATAGAAGCACAGAAGCAATTCTTTCAACGGCGCCAGCGTGAGGGGGAAACGTTGCGAGAGTTCTCCCATGCTTTGTTGTCATTAATGGAAGTGGTGAAGCGGAAGAGTCCAGGGTCTGCTACTAATGCTGATATTTTGGTTAGAGATCAGTTTATAGAATATGTGAAGGATGGTATGCTCCGTCGAGAGTTGAAACGGTTGGTTCGCAGTGATCCTAACATATCCTTCTTGACTATTCGTGGGGAAGCACAGCGCTGGGTGGCCGAAGGGGAGCGTGGGGCTACTGCACGTAGTAGGGTGTTTTCCTGTGACTCTCAATGGGAAGCTGGGTGTAATACACAGGTGGTTAATGCCACAGTTTCCTCTAGTGAAATGGCTGAGGTAAAAGAGTGTTTACGTAAACAGCAAAGTCAGCTGGATGCTATCTTAGCACAGTTAGATAACCACCCACCATTAAGGGCTGGGACTAATAACCAGCAGACTAAGCGGTTGAGATTTGAATCTGATGGTAGGCCAATTTGCAGACAGTGTAATAGGCCAGGACATATAGCCAGATATTGTCCTGGGTCAGAGGGATGGCAGGCCACCCCAGTGAGAGAGAGACTGGGAGGTGGAAGGGTAGTAGTGTCATCCAACACCCAAGGGCAGCCACAGGGAAACTAATTCCCGCCAGTATGGAGAGCCACATGCTGGATGAGGGTTGTCGGGGCTCGGGAGCCGGTGGGTCTGATGGTATTGGTCCTAGATTGGTGAGGCAATGTCCAGTAGTTAATGTCCTAGTAGATGGAGTAGTAGTACCATCCCTTTTGGACACCGGATCCATGGTGACTACCATTACAGAACGTTTTTTTTTCGCACACTTTCAGCCTAGAGTGCAGGAGCGGCTTCAGTATTGCAGGGGGTTGCGTCTTAAAGCTGCAAACGGGTTGGATATTCCATACTGTGGTTATGTAGAGCTGGATGTAGAAGTGTTGGGAAAGCGCTTACCTGGCATGGGCATCCTGGTAGTAAAAGATTCAGGGGATGCACTTACTCAGCAGAAAAAGGGGCTAGTCCCAGGGGTGTTAGGCATGAATGTATTGACCAGCTGCTACAGAGAATTGTTTAGTCAGCATGGAGATCGGTTGTTTCAGTCCCCAGTATTGCGGGCCGCAGCGCCAGGGTGGATGCCAGCCCTCTCTGAGTGCCAAGCTTTAGAATATGTTTCTAGTTCCGGTCATATAGGTTCAGCTGTCACCCCGAGGGGTCCTGCGGTGCGGATCCCTGCTGGCACTTTGAAACTGGTTCCGGCCACGTGTCGTCAAGATCTGGCATCTTGTGTGCGTACAGTCTTACTGGAAGCTTCAGGCCAAGGACAGGATCTTCCTCCAGGATTGTTGGTCCCTAGTGCGCTTTTGCCTGTGGAGAAGGGTAGTCTGGTGGTTCCAGTAGTTAATGTTGGTCATCAAGACCAGTGGTTAAAGCCGAGGGTTGCCTTAGGGCAGCTTAGTATGGCTAGCGTGTGTCCAGCACAGTACCCCCTTTCTTTCACTGAACAAGAAGATAGTGAGGGTCCAATAGCCTATATTCAGTCAGTGGGAGTACAATGTACATCACTGGTAGATTTAGGTGAAGTCTGTTGGCCTAATTTAAAGTCTGAGGAACAGCAAGAGGCTAAAGCATTGCTTGAACAGTATGCAACAGTGTTCAGCCATGAGACAGGGGATTTGGGGTGTACAACTCTTGTTGAGCATGAAATACCACTGGTGGATGATGTCCCAGTCCGACAGCGATACCGCAGGCTTCCCCCGTCACAATATGACTTGGTAAAGGCGCATATACAAGAGCTGGTAGAGTGTGGGATAGCCAAACCGAGTTGTAGCCCCTACTCATCTCCAATTGTGGTTGTTCAGAAGAAAGACGGTTCTATACGCTTGTGCGTTGATTATCGACAGCTTAATGCAAAGACTCGTAAAGACGCATTTCCTCTCCCTAGGATTGAGGAGTCATTGGATGCGCTGGTTGGAGCAAAGTTTTTTTCAACTTTGGATCTAGCTAGTGGATATAATCAGGTCCCAGTAGCTGCTAAGGATCCGGCTAAGACTGCTTTTTGTACCCCGTTTGGATTATTCGAATTCCAACGTATGCCATTTGGATTGTGTAATGCCCCAGGGACTTTTCAAAGGTTGATGGAGAGGATTTTTGGGGACCAGCGGTTCCAGTCTCTTTTGCTGTATTTGGATGATGTGGTGGTGTTTTCTTCCACATTTGTAGAGCACATGGAGCGGTTGAGGCTGGTTTTGGAACGGTTGCACCAGAATGGTCTCAAACTGAAATTGAACAAATGCCATTTTTTTCAGACTGAAGTAAGATATTTAGGACATGTAGTCTCAGCAGCAGGCGTCTCCACGGATCCAGACAAGATTGCAGTAGTAGCTGAGTGGAAGGTGCCATCTACTCTGTTTCAGCTCCGTTCATTTTTGGGATTTGCATCATATTATCGCCGCTTTGTAGAGGGGTTTGCCAAGCATGCTGCACCCTTGCATAGGCTGGTTACTAAACTGCAGCCAAAGAAGGGGCTAAAGCGACAGTTGGGGTCAGTTCAGGATTATTGGAATGCAGACTGTGAACAAGCCTTTGCTTCCCTCAAGGCTAAGTTAGTGACTGCTCCCGTGTTGGGATATGCCGATTTCTCTGCACCATTTGTTCTTGAGGTGGATGCTAGCTCCCTAGGGTTAGGGGCAGTATTGTCACAGGAATGTGCAGAGGGGAGGAGACCGATTGCTTATGCAAGTCGAGGACTAAGGCCTACGGAGCGAAATATGAACAACTACAGTGCCATGAAGTTGGAGCTGCTAGCATTGAAGTGGGCGGTAACTGAAAAATTTAGAGAATATCTCTTGGGAAATTCTTTTACTGTTTACACCGACAACAACCCATTGTGCTACCTGCAGACTGCGAAGCTGGGCGCAGTGGAGCAGCGTTGGGCTGCCCAGTTGGCATTGTTTGACTTCAAGGTCATCTATCGTGCTGGTGCGACCAATAAGAATGCTGACGCCTTGTCGAGGTTGCCACTGCCCCCATCCCCAAGCAGTATGGATGAGGTGGCTGGTGGAATCGCTGTCCCACGAGAGTGTCAGGCATTGGGTGTGGCTGTTGCCTCCATGGAACCCGTAGATGCGGTTCCGACTAGGAGTAAAGGAGATTTGGCCGCATTACAAGGGGAGGATGCAGTGATAAAAAGTTTTCTGTGGTACTGGCGGCAAGGAAGGTTTCCCACGAAGATGGAGAGAGCCCAGTTAGGTGGACGGGTTTTAGAGTTGCTGCGTCAGTGGAACCGTGTTCGAGACAAGGAAGGGGTTTTATATCGAGTAACTAGGAGTCCAGTCGGTGTAGGGGAGCGTTTACAGCTGCTGCTACCCCAGGTGCTGCATGCAGAAGTGCTTACTTCACTCCACGATAATCATGGTCACCAAGGGACAGAGCGGACTGTAACCCTTATACAAACAAGGTGCTATTGGCCGTGGATGCGCCGGGATATAGAGAAATGGTGTAATGAGTGTGGCCGGTGCATAGCAGCTAAAGCCGTACGGCCCAAGGTAAGAACTTTTTTGGGGAGCCTATTGGCTTCACAGCCATTAGACATAGTGGCTATTGATTTCACTGTATTGGAGAAATCTAGTGACGGTCGAGAGAATGTGCTGATTGTCACGGATGTATTTTCAAAGTTTGCCCAGGCCTATCCAACACGAGATCAGAAGGCAAGCACAGTGGTGCAGACCCTTGTGGAAAAATGGTTCTACACATATGGGGTACCAAAGAGAATCCATTCTGATCAGGGGAGAAGTTTTGAAGGGGCATTGCTGAAACAGCTGTGTCAGTTGTATGGCATTGAGAAGAGTCGGTCTAGCCCCTACCATCCGGAGGGGAACAGTCAGTGCGAGCGATTCAATAGAACACTGCATGACTTGTTAAGGACATTGCCCCCGTGTGAGAAAAGACGATGGCCGCAACACCTGTCTACAGTGGTGTTTGCTTATAACACCACTGTGCATCAATCTACGAAACATTCTCCCTATGAGCTGATGTTTGCTCGAGAGCCTCATCTCCCCATAGATTCATTGCTGGGGGGTGAACCGGAACCTGGTGAGGTGGAGGAATTGGGAGACTGGGTACAAGAACATCGGGAGAGATTGGCAGGCGTGTTCTCTCACGCCGAAAAGCAGCTGAAGGCCGCTGCTGCTTATAGAGCAAGGCATACTCACCCCCTTCCTATTGTTCCACCTGGTACAAGAGTGTATAGACGTAATCACCCTAGAGGGCGTCATAAGATTCAGGACGAATGGGGCCCAGAGATATATGAGGTTGTGCAGTGTCTAGACGAAGTGGGGACACTGTACAAAGTTAGGCGAAGCGATGGTCCTTTTTTAGAGTTGAACATCCACCGGTCAGAGTTGCGCCCCCTTCCTGTCACCAGTGTGGAGCCAGAGAGGAGGCTTCCAGTTGGCATCGGGGTGTGGCCAAGGTCAGTGGAGGTGGATCCTATGGAAGATGTGCAGGTAGTTGAAGAGTTGCCAGAGGTTTCGGCGATTCCTCAAGCAGCCTTGCCTCAAGAGACTGAGGTAAGGTCAGTGCAGGCCCCATTTGGACTGTCGGATGTGGATGTTCCAGAGGCACCACAGGGGTTATCAGGAATAGATAGTTTGGTGGAAGGGGTGCTGTTTGATTTGCCCACAGTACCATCCGAGGGAAGTAGACAGCCAGTTGGGGAGGTGGCTCCTGTGGTGGAATTAACATCCGAGCCAGTTAGAAGGTCTCATAGGGGTACAGCAGGCCACCATACAAATCCTTTCCATTTACCAAGGTCAGTAGCAAGACCGAACAATGTTGAGGAAGAGGAGGTTACAGCTCGGTTAGCACTAGTGTCCGCTCATACTGTTTTCAGGCCATGGCAGTAAGGTTGCCCACGGGACGTGGACAAACTTGTGGGGGGGTAGATGTGACAGGTAGGACCCGTCTAATGGCATTCAGTTCCCCTCCAGACCGTTTAGTGGCAACACCCACAGTGTCGGGGGTTGACGTTCGTCATGCGCAGTACGGCAGTAGCGACGTAATTCGCTGATTGGTTGTGCCTTTATATTCTGCCAGCCCTGCGGAAGAATGATTTGGTGTTTGGTGTGGTGCATATCGGTGGTTTGAGCTCGGCTCTGTGTCTGGATTCTATTGAGTAAGTTCACCTTCGTGATTGGCGGTATTGCTAAGGTTGTATATTACTAAACTGAGGTGTTGGTTAATGTTTTATAGATCGAAAGCTGTTCCAGAGAGTTTTAGAAGAGCACATTTTTAATACAGTGTCAAGAGACTTTATGAATTGGGGAAACAAGACGGTCGTAACAAGCCTGACGCGTTCTAGGTTGGTATGCTGGGAATTTGTAGTGTCTGTAAATGTAATTATTAGATTTATTCATACTGATATAATTTTTATTTCATTAGACACGAATTCCTAGCAGAGGAATACCATAGCACTACCTGCTGACAACAGACCGGTCCCAGTGAACAAGTGTTTGAAGTTACATCAGCACCAGTCGCTGTTTTGTTATATTGGTTTTTTTTGTGTCCGCTTGTTTGTCCTTTGTATGGTACAATTTTATTGTATTGACCATCATTTCTGCCCTGTATTCTGATGTCAATTGGTGTCGTTGTATCATGAGCCTTGAGTAATCTCACTTCCTAAGTGAGATTGGAAGCTGACGGAAGAGTATATTTTTAACTAGAATAAATAATTGTAGCTTTTATTCTGTGACATTTAATAACTTGGATAGTAATGTTGTTGTTTTTTCGTTCTTTGTTTATTTTCTCCAAAGGTGCTGTTGGTGGAATGCGGTACAGTGTGGGGGTTGTGTGATAGTTTGCAGTGGTTGTGTGGGGTTATTTGACTTTATTAGAGTGTGGTGGTTTTATTGCACATAATAACTTGCTGTGAACTATTGGTCCATGTTTTAGGGTGAAGCCCTCCACCGGAGTTGTGTGCCCACCACAGTAGCCTGGAGATTGTTTGTTATTTTTATTTTAAAATAAACATTGTTATTGTTGCCCTCTACTTGGTTGCCGTCTCTGCTCATTCAGTTGAGACCCCTGCGAGTGGGGAAGGGTTGCCCAAGTGATTGGGGGTGTATACCGGGGTGAGGTGGTTTTGCCAGGTTGCTGTGATTGTCCTGGGCTAAATTGGTACACCTCATTGCCTGTGTTACATAGAGTAAACAGAATGGGACCTAAAATGGATCCTTGAGGGACTCCACAGGTAATGGCCGCAGTTGTGGAAAATTTATTTCCCATCTTAACACAGAAGGATCTGTTCTTCAGATAAGATTCAAACCACTTCAGCGCAGAACCCTGGATGCCAACATGGTAATTTAGACGGTCCAACAGGATAGCATGATTGACAGTGTCAAAGGCTGCAGTAAGGTCTAAGAGAACTAAGACAGCACATTTTCCTGAATCCACTGTTAAAAGCAAATCATTGGATACTTTTAGGAGGGCCGTTTCAGTGCTATGGTGTGGTTTAAAACCGGACTGGAACTTATCCGTAATAGAGTTTGCACATAAGAACCTAGAGAGTTGAGCAAGTACAACTTTCTCCAGGACTTTAGACAGGAAAGATAATTTTGAAATCGGTCTAAAGTTATTTAGATCTGTCATGTCTAGTCCTGGTCTTTTCAAGAGAGGCTCAATAGTTGCATGTTTAAAATAAGATGGGACAGTACCATTAATGAGACTGCCATTTATAATAGATAAAATACTAGGACCAACGGACTGCAACACATCTCGGAGAAATTTTGTGGGAAGTATATCCGAGGAGCAAGTGGTGGGTTTCATGTGCAAAATGAGGTCAGTTAAGTTTGTCAAAGACACGGGATCAAACTGAGTAAAAGCAACAGTAATAACCGGTGACTCTGATGAATCGTAATGGGCAGGTGTAATTTTTGCTCTTATACTGTCTATTTTATCCATGAAGAATTGGCAAAAGTCTTCACAGGTCTCAGTAGTGGCCTCAGAAATAACCAAGGCCGAAGGGTGTATGACAGTATTTATTGTTTTGAACAAAGCCCTTGGACTGTGAGAGTTTTTGGCAATTATATCCGCGAAATACTTTGCTCTAGATGCTTTAACCGAGCACTGATATTTGGCAAGACACTCTCCAAGAATCTGGTAAGAGACTTGGAGTTTGTCTTTTTTCCATTTTCGCTCAGCCTTACGACACTGTTGTCGGAGCGCTCGGGTATCATTATTAAGCCATGGCTGGGTTGACAGTCTGGGTTTTTTGGGCTTAAGAGGAGCAATTGTGTTTATGATATTCTTGCATGTATCATTAAAAAGGTTAAGCCAGTCATTTGTGCTAATATGTCCTATGGGATGTTCAATATCACTAGCTACAGTAGCGTAATGGACTGAAAACTGATTAATTGTTTGTTGGGTTATAACCCGAGAAAAAGTTCTAGATACTTTATGCTTCGGGTTAGACCGAGGGATGTTAATATCAAATAAAATAGGTCTGTGGTCAGACAAGCAGACATCAGCTATCTCAACATCACACACAGAAAATCCTGATGACAAAACAAGATGTAATGTGTGTCCGCGATCATGTGTGGAGCCTAAAACAGACTGAGTGAGGTTGAATGAATCAACTAGCTGGAGAAATTCTCCTACTAAAGGCTTAGTAGGGCAACAGACATGAATGTTAAAATCACCAAGAATCAAAACCTTATCAGAACTAGGAAGAGTAGCTGTTAAAAAGTCAGAGAAATCTTGGAGAAAGTCCTTATTGAATTTAGGAGGCTGATACACAAGAGCACAAAATACAGGACATGGAAATTCCACCACACACAGCTGAACCTCAAAACTGGAGTATTCCTTCACAGTCAACAACCGGCATTTAAAACAGTTTCTAAAAACAGTTGCTAGTCCTCCTCCATGGCCAGTGACCCTAGGTGTATTCAAGAAATTACAATCACCAGGGGACAGTTCGACAAGAGGGCTCAGATCACCAGCTGTAAGCCATGTCTCTGTTATGAAGAGGAAATCCAGATTGTGTGATGTGAAAAAGTCATTCATTAGAAAAGTCTTGTTCACCAGTGATCTGGCATTAAATAGCGCTATTTTAACTGGCGCAGAACTTGAAGGCATTGTTGGAGGATCGGTTGATGAAGGTCTGGTCACAGATGAGTATTGCAGTTGAAGGAGGTTACTGAAGTTAGCCCCCCTGTTTCGGCTGTACAATCTTTCAGGTCGATGACTGCAAGATGACCAAATCGATGGAATACAATCGCCACCAGTTGTAAGACTGGAGACGCACAGATTGCGACGCGATCCCCGATGTATGTAACGTGGGCGTCGGGCTATCCCCAAGTCAACACAGCGTGCATAAATGCGCGGGGGAAGCCGGCCCACTGAGTTCATGCGCCAAAAATCCGATGGTGAGTATTGGACCATCTCACAGCCTGTGCAGGAGTTAATCTCCAGGATTAAAAGATCGGGATACAAGGTCCAATCCGCTGATCCGTAACGGGAATTATCACAAATGTAGGAGCGTCGCAGCTTACCCCATTCACCAAGCAGCTGACCGGGTAAACACAGCGAGGAGAGCGGCAGGTGAGGCTCCAGTCCAATGAAATAGCACAAAAAATAGAATAGAATAGTCTGCAATAAACTATTCATTACTGGAACTGGAATTTTATCCGAGAAAATTCGAAAAAAATCGACAAAACAGAAACAAACACCGGAGAGTAGCGGCAGCCAAACGCGCCTGCGTTCACATCAACCGGAAGTTTCGGAAGCCACCTCCAAGGTCACTCCTTCCTCCACACACACGCCCACACCAGTGCTGCGCACGCCCTCTTACTCCCGGTCATTCCCTCACTCTCAAACTGACACTTGCTACTAATCAGACTCGGGCTCTTTATATTCCTCCAGGTCGCGCCGTCCAGTGCTGCACAAAAATTCCTGCACTCCTCGCCTCGCTCCGTGGGAGACGTCTGCAACGCTGGTCCGGCTCTACGACAAGCCCTACTCACTGCCTACTCAAGCCCTACTCACTTTTATGATCATATTCAGAGAGCCTCAACTCTGTACGTAATGGGGTTGAAGAAAACCATTACCCAGATCTTGAAAAAATGACCAATAATAATAAAGAGCTAATGCCTGAGATGGGAAAATGTGATTTTCTGATAGTTAAAAATATCCTTAATGCTGTGAGGTATACATAGAAATGATACATTTAAAAAAAAAAAAATTGAAATGTCAAAGTCCAATTTGAACCATTCTAGTGGACCTATAAACTGACCATCCTTTAAGCTAGTTGAGAACCTGGAGCATTACAATTGTTGGTTCGATTAAACTCACAAAATGGCCAGAAAGACAACTTTCAATTGAAACTCGACAGTCTATTCTTGTTCTGAGAAATGAAAGCTATTCCATGTGAGACATTGCCAAGAAAGTGAAGATTTCCTACAATGGTGTGTACTACTCCCTTCAGAGGAGAGCACAGACAGGCTCTAACCAGAGTAGAAGGAGAAATGGAAGGCCCCGCTGCACAATTGAGCAAGAAGACAAGTACATTAGAGTCTCAAGTTTGAGAAATCGACGCCTCACAGGTCCTCAACTAGCAGCTTCATTAAATAGTACCCGCAAAACGCCAGTGTCAACATCTACAGATTTCAAATAAAAAAAAAAACATTATTCAGTGTCTGGACTATATTTCTATTCATTTTGCAACTCATTTGATAAATAAAAGTATGAGATTTCAGGGAAAACACAAAATTGTCTAGGTGACCCCAAACTTTTGAACGGTAGTGTATATATAATATATTATTTATATATATTAGGGGCGGGCATAGATACATTTTTAAAATCTAGATTAATCTAACTGAAATCCTGAAATTAATTTAGATTAAATTAGATTAAAATGGCTCATTCAGAATATGCGTGCTACCCAAGTAATGACTAAAAGTCAGTCTTTGAGATAGGGTTTCTAACCATGCTTATGGGCCGGCAGCTAGTGGCAATCCACTGAGCGAAGAGATTGGTCAACTTGTCTGAGAGCTGCGCTGACCTTGCCTCGATTGCACTCAGTAGTTTGGCGGCGACTCTTCCACTGGGCTGCATCAGTGCTTGACCCAGCGTCAGCAGCATTAGCAAACGGGTGCTTTGCGTTTAAATGGTACTTCAGACTGGTAGAACTACAATAAACGAATTCCACGTTGCATAAGCTGCAACCAACTTTAGTCTTGTCAATGTCTCCATTAGGAAGCTTCTTAAAAATTTATTTTCCATGAAGAAAACCTGGCGGTTTCGTGGCTGCATCCATGTAAACACACGTGCGGTTTGTTGTTTGTTTGTTGCCTTTGTAATTCACAGGTTTGAAAACTCATTCTCACCCCCTACTGTGCAATTTGGTTAGGAATACACCCAAGCTAAACTTTTAAGGTGAAAGTCATCATAGTTTGCTTACCTATTTTGACCCAGTTCCCAACCCAACTTTAAGAATAGATTAATTTCGCTGGTCCCCCTCCACATCGTTGTGTACCTGTCCCAGCATCTGTTCCTCCCTCCCTGTTTGGCGTGCACCGGGGTTGCACGCCTTGATGAGGGGGTTCTGTCACGTCCAGCTCCGACCCCTGTCTTCAGTGCCCGCACCTGTGTCTCGTTCGCTCCCCTGTCTCAGTGTACAGTGGGGAGAACAAGTATTTGATACACTGCTGATTTTTCAGGTTTTCCCACTTGCAAAGCATGTAGAAGACTGTAATTTTTATCACAGATACTCTTCAACTGTGAGTGATGGAATCTAAAACAAAAATCCAGAAAAATACATTGTATGATTTTTAAATAATTATTATAAATTATTTTTAAATTATTATTATAATTTATTGTGTGAAATAAGTATTTGATACACCATAAAAAGAAACTTTGTTTGCAATTACAGAGATGAGACGTTTCCTGTAGTTCTTGACAAGGTTTGCACACACTGCAACAGGGATTTTGGCCCACTCCTCTATACAGATCTCCTCCAGAGCCTTCAGGTTTCGTGGCTGTCGCTGGGCCACACGGACTTTAAGCTCCCTCCAAAGATTTTCTATTGGATTCAGGTCTGGAGACTGGCTAGGCCACTCCAGGACCTTAAGATGTTTCCTACGGAGCCACACTTTAGTTGCCCTGGCTGTGTGTTTTTGGTTGTTATCATGCTGGAAGACCCAGCCACGACCCATCTTCAGTGCTCTTACTGAGGGAAGGAGGTTGTTGGCCAAAATCTCACGATACATGGCCCCATCCATCCTTCCCACAATATGGTGCAGTCGTCCTGTCCCCTTTGCAGAAAAGCATCCCCAAAGAATGATGTTTCCACCGCCATGCTTCACGGTTGGGATGGTGTTCTTGGGGTTGTACTCATCATTCTTCTTCCTCCAAACATGAGGAGTGGAGTTTAAACCAAAAAGTTCTATTTTTGTCTCATCAGACCACATGACCTTCTCCCATTCCTCCTCTGGATCATTCAGATGGTCATGTGCAAACTTCAGACCGGCTTTGACATGCGTTGGCTTGAGGAAGGGCACCTTGCGTGCACTGCAGGATTTTAATCCTTGACGGCGTAGAGTGTTACTGTTTGTTTTCTTTGAGACTGTGGTCCCAGGTCTATTCAGGTCATTGACCAGGTCCTGCCGTGTAGTTCTGGGCTCATTCCTCACCTTCCTCAAGATCATTGATGCTCCACGAGGTGAGATCTTGCATGGCGCCCCAGACCGAGGGAGATTTTCCGTTATTTTGCATTTCTTCCATTTTCTAATAATTGCTCCAACAGTTGTTGCCTTCTCACCAAGCTGCTTGCCTGTTGTCCTGTAGCCCATCCCAGCCTTGTGCAGGTCTACAATTTTATCCCTGATGTCCTTACACAGCTCTCTGGTCTTGGGCATTGTGGAGATGCTGGAGTCTGACTGACTGAGTGTGTGGACAGGTGTCTTTTATACAGGTAACGAGTTCAAACAGGTGCAGTTATTACAGGTAATGAGTGGAGAACAGGAGGGCTTCTTAAAGAAGAAGTAACATGTCTGTGAGAGCCAAAATTCTTACTGGTCTTTCACTTCTAAGTTCGTGTATAAATTCTAGTCTTCTTGCTTTGTAGTCATTTAGTTTACTCAGTCCTGTTTGTGTTGTGGTTGTGTCATGCTTTAGTATTGTTAGTTCGTCCATTATTGTAAGTAGAGTAGTCCTTCCTGTGGTGTGTCTAAAGTTTAATATTTCTTGTATTGTGTTTAAAGTGGTGTTTCATTTAGTGTGTGGCTAGTGTATATTCTCCTGTCCTTAGTTGTTCTCTCTTGTTCCTTTTGGTCTTTGTTTAAATTAATAAATCACATTAATACTTGCGTTTGCGTCACACCCGCCCCCTTGATACGTTACAATGTCACTCCGTGTTTCATGTTCGGACTCTTCGGATGATCTGACCCATGCCTTTCTATTTGATGATGAGTTTGGAATTCCCTTCATTAAATCTTGCTCTCCTCAGCGTTTGTGTCCACCTACTCACTCCGCAGCGCGAGCTGTTACACTTAAGCACATTTCACCTGTGTTTTTAACCCTTCAAATGAACTTTTACT
This sequence comes from Brachyhypopomus gauderio, assembly GCF_052324685.1. Lineage (NCBI taxonomy): Eukaryota > Metazoa > Chordata > Actinopteri > Gymnotiformes > Hypopomidae > Brachyhypopomus > Brachyhypopomus gauderio. The sequence goes on from NW_027506867.1 coordinate 2,562,923, forward strand.
GTATTTTTACATAGTCTTATCTGTAAAATATAACACATGGATTTGTAAAATGTGATACAATTTTGTTTGGTATTAAAGAAATTATACACAAAAATCTGAATATTAACATTATGATGATGTAATTTTAACTGTATTCTGTTGCATGTTGTATTACAGGTTTTCTTTGTTTGAAACTGTAAATTCTACAAAGAAATATGCTTGTTTCAACGTGTGTTTGCTTTAAAGTGTACGGTTCTGTTTGATTTAGAATTTGACTACATTTAATTTACACAAACCTTTTTTCTATCTCTATTTGCAGTTTTTTACGTTGTGATTTTACAGCACATTACACTACACTGTAAAAAATGTCTGTGAAATTAACAGTAAAGTTATTAGAGGGGGCGGCCGTAACATCTCCCACGTGTGCGCATATATAATGTTTCTGGATGTATGGTTTTCCCAGGACCTCTGAGCTGTGTTTATTAACCACTATGAATCTCACACACTGTCCTGTTTATGTAAGGCTGGTTCCTAATGCTGATTTGTGTGTGTGACAGGAAGTGGAACGTATCGTGCATAGAGCACTGAGTCTTTCCAGGGCTGATGGGACAGGGATGGCGGATTACGCGCTGAAGTCTGCAGGTGAGGGTTATATGGATGGGGGGGGTCTCTGGCTCTCCTGGAGGATGGTGGGACTGCCTCAGCTAACTAGGGCTTTAACACAGGCTTGGAAGATGGTTTGGTCGGTTTGTTTTATGGGATTTTGTAGGGAGACCATTTGGGGTTTCGTAAATGGGCTGTATAAGGTTACGTCCAGGGCCATATGGGTTTTGTGAGGGAGCCGTATGGGGTTTTGTGAGGGGGGGTATATGGGGTTTTGTGAGGGGGGGTGTATGGGGTTTTGTGAGGGGGCCGTATGGGGTTTTGTGAGGAGGCCATATGGGGTTTTGTGAGGGGGGTGTAAGGGTGCTGTATGGGTTTTTGTGAGGAGGCTATATGGTGTTTTGTGAGGGGGCTGTATGGAGTTGGGTAGGAGCAGAGGCGGACGAAGTACTCAATTTCATTACTTGAGTCAAAGTACAGATACCACTGGTCAAATGCTACTCCGATACAAGTGAAAGTTGCATGTTCAAAATCTTACTTAAGTGAAAGTACTGAAGTACTTGCTTTTAAAAATACTTAAGTATTAGAGTACACCTTCCGTCACATTTGTAAAAAAGTTATAGTTTAAAAGTATTATACATCGTACCAAATCCTCTTTGGGCATAATATTCATACAGTCTTTGATAATAATCCATAAGGCATATTCCAATGATGTACATCATTCAGGTAGTGGTAGCAGAAAAGTTTAACCTACACTTTAGTTTAAGGAACAAAAACATTTTCTAAAACCACAATTCACTGATTAGCCTAGCCTAACCTGTTTAAGCAAATTATGTTACCATATTAAAAGTCAATAATAAAATGGTTTTCTCTCTTTGCTAGTTAGGTATTCAGTCATCCAATACAACATTATGCTACAGTCAATATAAACAAAGACAAAGTAAAATTAGCAGTGTGGCATCTTGGTCTAACCTTGCTACAACCTTTTGCAGTATGGCTAAAGCCCACCAACTCCATGCCACCCAACATGCTAACAAACTCTTTTCAAACTAGAAATCACAGCCACATTAGAATTATTGACATTAATTCTACACTGACATTAGAATGGAAACATTATTTGACAAGATTCGATTAACCCACACGGTTTCCCTTATTGATGTTTCCGTAGTTTGAATTACTTGCCAATATAATGTTAACATTATTTATAGTGATCCTAGCAGACCTAGCTGTGGAGTGAGCAGGCAAAGTCATTTCACTAGCCTTACTGCAAAGCTCCTCTGACTACATAGTCACTTAACAAAACATTTAGGCTGCATACCGTAATATACTTCCTCAGCTGGGACGGTGAATTTTGGTATGCAGTGATATAGTTTGTTTTTGGCAAACAAAGCATGCATTTAAAACGATATGAATGATTCATCCGTTCAGAAAACTGGAACATTTTGTCGAGATACGGCCATGGGTGCAAAAGAGCATGCCAGGGTTGCCAGCTCTCACGCATTGAGCGTGAGACACACGCATTTGATCGTTTTCACACGTTCTCACAACACAGTTCCGATATCTCATGCCGAAAAAAAATCTAGTTTATTTACCTCTGATCTATATCTATCAACCACCGGCGATCGCGATATAATACTTAATTTGTGTGCATTTTTCACCGCCCCGGTAACGTTCGCCACCCCCCGATCAACAATTTACACTCGCCACCAAGTCCAGGTTCAAATCTCCCTCCAAGCGATCTTGAAAAGTTGGCAACCCTGGCATGCTCCATCACCGCCGTCTCCACTCATGTTGCTGTTATTTAGGAAAAGAACGACTAGCGACACCGAACTTGATTTTACACCTCACAGACACATCCTTGATTGCTGATAGGCTGTCACCTGTGAAAATACTATCGGGGGAGGAGAGGAGAGTTGTGTGTGGAAGTAACGAGTAACGAGAGCTGGACAGAAATGTAGTGGAGTGATAAATACTGTATTTGTTATTCAACTGTAGTGAAGTGAAAGTCATAAGTATTTTTAAAAAATCAACTTAAGTAAAGTACAAATACTCAAGAACTGTACTTAAGTACAGTACTTAAGTAAATGTACTTCGTTACTGCCCACCTCTGGGTAGGAGGCCTTTGAGTGTTTGATAGGAGGTTGTTAAAGGCTTGTTACATGTTTACTAAGTGTTTCCTCTTTCTTTAGGAGCTTGGTAATGGTTTGGTGGGAGATAAGCAAAGCTTCAGTTTAGACTGTTTAGTTGAGATTTGGTTTGGGTTTAATATGTGATTAGTATGGACAAGTGGCGTGGTAAGGGTTAATTTTAGTGCTGTCAATTCCAGGTGCCGCGATTAATAGTCCTCACCAGGATTTTGCTCAGGCTTCCTGGATTGTGTTGATTCCACTAATTTTACCTGGATTGCTAATTAGAAAATCTAGCAAGCTTGAGCAAAATCCTGGTGAGGACTTTTAATCGCGGCACCTGGAATTGACAGCACTAGTTAATTTATTTGGTCATTTGAGTTTGAAAATTAAATGAAAAGTTCAAACAGACAGAAAACAAAAAACTGTAGCCTTTTATACAGTTAGCAATTAGAACAAGCCCTGAATGTGTATGTGGTGTTTGTGTCTGTGTGCGGTGTGGTGTGTGTAGGTGCTAGTGTGTATGTGGTGTTTGTGTCTGTGTGCGGTGTGGTGTGTGTAGGTGCTAGTGTGTATGTGGTGTTTGTGTCTGTGTGCGGTGTGGTGTGTGTAGGTGCTAGTGTGTATGTGGTGTTTGTGTCTGTGTGCGGTGTGGTGTGTGTAGGTGCTAGTGTGTATGTGGTGTTTGTGTCTGTGTGCGGTGTGGTGTGTGTAGGTGCTAGTGTGTATGTGGTGTTTGTGTCTGTGTGCGGTGTGGTGTGTGTAGGTGCTAGTGTGTATGTGGTGTCTGTGTGCGGTGTGGTGTGTGTAGGTGCTAGTGTGTATGTGGTGTCTGTGTGCGGTGTGGTGTGTGTAGGTGCTAGTGTGTATGTGGTGTTTGTGTCTGTGTGCGGTGTGGTGTGTGTAGGTGCTAGTGTGTATGTGGTGTTTGTGTCTGTGTGCGGTGTGGTGTGTGTAGGTGCTAGTGTGAAACGTTCCCGTTCTTCTGAGACCTATCAGAGCAGATCTACGTACCTCAGCCTGTTTGGAATTGCTCTGTGGTGTCATTCTGTAAATCCTCACACTGTTACACAGGTATACACACACACACACACGCACACACTACTACTGTCTGTCCTCTGAGCCTCCGGGAAACATTTTTTTTATGCCCACAGGTCAGTGGTGGACAGTAACTAAGTAAATGTAATTTGTTACTGTACTTAAGTAACATTTCCATGTATCTGTACTTTACTCAAGTACTTTTATTTGGTAAGACTTTATACTTTTACTTCACTACATTTCAAAGCGAAAATTTGTACTTTTCACTTCGTTACATTTACAGAAACATCTCGTTCCTTTTTCATTTTTAAATCAACGTTTAATAAAATACCGAAAGGTTAAAGTGTACCATGTCACAGACTATAACCAATCAGCGCTCAGTAAGAGATTAAGATTTGTACGCTAAATGGAGTATCTGACATGGCTGCAACAGATGTCTTCCCCCAACACCCCTGGCCTTATTTAGCCGAAGTGTTTGTATTCCTCGAAAAGAAGAATTATTCCTATTCCTCCTCTGCATTCCGAAGAACACATCGCTGTCATCATTTATGAACTCGCTCTCAAACTTGAAAAAACACATCGAAGTAAGTTCACCATTAGATTAGTAGGTTTATATACCCCTGTTAATTATATCACATTGAAGTACACTACATTTAACAGATGCTTTTATCCAAAGCAGTGTGCTAGTACCCGAATTGCAATCTGTGGAGATGCTTAGCGCCAGTTTAACACAGGAGACTCCCACATCAAACGTTAAAGCCGGGGACACATACACGCGAATTTGGCCAAGCGAAGCGAACTTCGCAATTTATTCCTATGAGGGAGGCGAAGCCAAGTAAATATGAGCGAAGCAAAATTAATAATAATTTTAATAATAATTTTAATATCAGGGTTGAGGGGCGGGGCGGCGGCATGTGTGTAAAATGTTGGCGGGTGGGGGTTGGCTGGTGGCGGCGAGTGTAAATTGTTGGACACAAATTAAGTATTATGTCGCGATCGATCGCCAGTGGTTGGCGCCACAGCGAACTAGTAACTCATTGAATCATAAATGTAGATCAGAGGTAAATAAACTAGATTTTTTTTCAGTGTGAGAAATCGGATGTATGTGAAGTGTAGTGCGAGTGAAAATGGTCTCTGGTAAAGACAGTCAATGCGTGTGTCTCACGCTCATTGCGTGAGAGTTGGCAACTCTGATTATTAATTATATTAATTATTCGGCCAAGTTTAATATTATGTTCTAGGTTCTAGGTGCTAGAGCTTCTAGCTTCCCTGTCCTGCCATGTGGTGGACAACGTAGAACCTCAGAAAAAGTCCCCCAAGCTGGACTGAAGTGGCCGGTTCGAAATTATTGTTCTGTTTGTGGTGAATTATGTTTTCATATTAAACGGTTTGTCCACTTGTCTACCTTTCTAGTGTGAATTATTAATATGGATAAAGTTTGGAGATGAATGTTGTGAGGATAATATAGGCTAGTTTTGTGTATTTTGTGTTTGCTTGGCAAATGTAAGGCACTGTTTCCTGTTCACCTTTTGATCGAGTAGGCCTAGGGGTTTTGATGTGACGCTAAGAAAAAAAAGGTTTTTACTTTTAATACTTAAGTATTTTTGAAGGCAGATACTTTTGTACTTCTACTCAAGTAAAAAAATTGAGGTGAATACTTATACTTTTACTTGAGTAATATTCAATGCAAGGTAACTGTACTTTTACTCAAGTACATAATTGGTGTACTTCGTCCACCACTGCCACAGGTAATGTAAACATTCTAGCACAGCCATACATTCTGTCAATGTCTGGCATAGCGGGTGGCTTATAAATACAGTGTGTGTGTGTGTTTGTGTTTGTGTGTGTTTGTGTTTGTGTGTGTTTGTGTTTGTGTGTGTGTGTGGTTACATAGCACAATAACGGGTTTAATTATGTGTATTTTTAATAATTTATATCTTTAATTATTGAGTTTGTCCTGACACAGCTGGTCCAGGTTGGCCGGGTTTAATGTGCTCATATGTCTTCCTGCACTTCCAGGGAATGACGTACGAGAACGAGGAAGGAAAACTCCTCGGAACATTCACTTACGATCAAGATGGAGAACCCATCCAGACATACCAACTTCTGGTAAGAGAGTTGTTCCAATAGATCACAGAAAACACAGCAAGATGATTACACATTGGTTTTTATGCTAATAATGTTTAGCACTGTGGTAACACTAGTGTTAATAGTGGTAGCCAAAAGAATTCATTTAATAGTGTTAGTATATATAATTTTGTGTGTGTGCGTGTATGTGTGTGTGTGTGCGTGTATGCATGTGTGTATATACATACATGGACGATTTAGTAATGTTAAATAGTAACAAATCTACAAGTCAATAGGCAGGTGTGTAGTGCTGGCATCACAAGAATGAATGATTATATATTTTCATATGATACTGAAAAATGAAGACAGTGAATATTGATGATGAAACATAGACAAAGAGTGATTGCTGTTCTTTATGCCTTCTGGAAAAAACTTGTAAAGGATAATGCATTACCATGTGAATGTGTGTGCGTGTGTGAAGGGATTATGTATTTTCAGTGGTGTGTATGTGTGTGTTTGAGAAGGGATTATGTAATGTTTTATAATGTATAACATGTTATATTTAATAATGTAATCTAATGCATGTTGTAGTGTGGGGTGATATAGTGTTGTTGATATTTATTGATGTGTTGTGTGTGGCAGGGGTCTCCCAGCGAGCTGGTTTTAGAAACAAATACAATCACAAATTTGATACATTTGAAAAAATACAGAATATTAATAAATAGAACAATGCAATCTACTTGGGAATTAATTTAATCAAACTGAACTGTTCTGGAGCACTGGAATGCTTTTCAAAATGAAAAGCAATATACGGGCAAAAATTTGTAACATACTATAGAATCAGATGTCAAAACGTAGGCACTGAAACTAGCTGACAAGAGAAGACAGAAACTGAGACTCACTTTTGACACCCCCCCCCCCCCCCCCCCCCCCCCCCCAATCTGAGAGCTGCATGTTGCTTCCTGTTTACTTCTTCATGGCATCAACACACCAACCAGGAAGTCATAGAAATGCTAATTAAGGTGTGCCTGTACCTGACCATTACTTTCACTTTTCACTCAAATGTTTGCAATTATTGGCAGCTTGAACTAGTATGAAAATGTAAGCCATTGCTCAACTGTTTTAGTAAAGTTAAAAAATAATGAAGGCGTTTAGATTCAGTTCAATGTTTTTGTGTCAGTAATACAGTATTTTTCTTAAGGCAGCTATCAAGCAAGACATTATACAAAGAGTGTTTGCATGTGCAAAAGAACAGTTCTTTATTGAATGTGAGTAAAGAGCAGTATCCTTAAATGGTTTGCATTGTGTATCCATGCATTGAATGTACTGTACATATAAATCAACATTTTTGACTTTTTGTCAATCAACAATACACCACATACATTGAATGAGATGGTGTTCCTTGGTGGTTCAGACAAATAAAACCAAGTTCAGTAAGCGACAAAAGAAAATAAATGAGCATTATAGCAATATAATAAAGGTACTAGTAAAATGGTTAAATGCAAATGTTTCAATGTGAATGCACTGAGCTAAACAGATAGATGGCCAGGAGAAGGAGTGGTCCCTGAATGTGGATGCCCTGCTTCGCATGTTGCAGAAACTTTCAAGAGGTCAACATAAAACATTTAATTAAACCTAATTAAAGCATGGTCATTGGAGCTGCTCTGTCAATTCAGCAATGAAGCAAGAGGACAGTTCCTGATCTTCTCCACTGCCCACAACACCTCTGAAGATTTCTGGACAGAGGCCTTCTAGACAAAGATGTGGTTGATCTGCATAAGGGAACATTAAGATCCTCATACATCTCTCAACAGAAGCTTTGATGTCATCCAGAAATTCTGCCTTCTCTGTTACCCCTCACCTCCTGTCCGTTCTGTAGTCCAACATCATCCAGCCCATTCTGTTGTATAGCTATAGTTAAACACGTGAGAGGTGCGCTCGTGTCATTAAGCACAAACGTTAATTTCAACAGCACAAACGAGCACAAACGTAGCACAAACGAATGAGACCAGTTTGGAGTGATTTGGACATGGAGGGGGGGCTGGTGACGTCACGCGTATGAAAAAGAATCGGTTATATTTAAAAAACCATAAAAGCACAAACGTTAATTTCAACAGCACAAACGAGCACAAACGTAGCACAAACGAACGAGACCAGTTTGGAGTGATTTGGACGTGGAGGGGGGGCTGGTGACGTCACGCGTATGAAAAAGATCCAGTTATAGCCTAATTTAAAAACCATAAAAGCACAAACGTTAATTTTCACAGCACAAACGAGCACAAACGTAGCACAAACGAACGAGACCAGTTTGGAGTGATTTAGACATGGAGGGGGGGCTGGTGACGTCACGCGTATGAAAAAGAATCGGTTATATTTAAAAAACCATAAAAGCACAAACATTAATTTCAACAGCACAAACGAGCACAAACGTAGCACAAACGAATGAGACCAGTTTGGAGTGATTTGGACATGGAGGGGGGGCTGGTGACGTCACGCGTATGAAAAAGAATCGGTTATATTTAAAAAACTATAAAAGCACAAACGTTAATTTCAACAGCACAAACGAGCACAAACGTAGCACAAACGAACGAGACCAGTTTGGAGTGATTTGGACGTGGAGGGGGGGCTGGTGATGTCACGCGTGTGAAAAATTAAACGACTGTAACTTTACAAAGCAAGTGATTGAAGCGTTCATTTTAACAGCACAAACGAGCACAAACGTAGCACAAACGAATGAGACTACTTTGGAGAAATTTGGACGTGGAGGGGGGGCTGGTGACGTCACGCGTATGAAAAAGATCCAGTTATAGCCTAATTTAAAAACCATAAAAGCACAAACGTTAATTTTCACAGCACAAACGAGCACAAACGTAGCACAAACGAACGAGACCAGTTTGGAGTGATTTAGACATGGAGGGGGGGCTGGTGACGTCACGCGTATGAAAAAGAATCGGTTATATTTAAAAAACCATAAAAGCACAAACATTAATTTCAACAGCACAAACGAGCACAAACGTAGCACAAACGAATGAGACCAGTTTGGAGTGATTTGGACATGGAGGGGGGGCTGGTGACGTCACGCGTATGAAAAAGAATCGGTTATATTTAAAAAACCATAAAAGCACAAACGTTAATTTCAACAGCACAAACGAGCACAAACATAGCACAAACGAATGAGACCAGTTTGGAGTGATTTGGACATGGAGGGGGGGCTGGTGACGTCACGCGTATGAAAAAGAATCGGTTATATTTAAAAAACCATAAAAGCACAAACGTTAATTTCAACAGCACAAACGAGCACAAATGTAGCACAAACGAACGAGACCAGTTTGGAGTGATTTGGACGTGGAGGGGGGGCTGGTGATGTCACGCGTGTGAAAAATTAAACGACTGTAACTTTACAAAGCAAGTGATTGAAGCGTTCATTTTAACAGCACAAACGAGCACAAACGTAGCACAAACGAATGAGACTACTTTGGAGAAATTTGGACGTGGAGGGGGGGCTGCGTGACGTCACCGGTCAGAAAATGCATTTTTAAATTACTCAAAAGCCTTAATAGCACAAACGAAAATATTTGCAGCACAAACGGGCACAAACCCAGCACAAACGAACTGCAGTGTTATTTCAGCATTTTGGGTATGAGGGGGGGGCAGCTTCACGCAGGTACTCCGAACCCCTCGTGTCTGTGTTCCGTACCTGTTTACCCCGCCCCGCTCATTTGTCTCTGTGATTACCTCGTTTGTTCCCACGCCCCTTGTTATTACCGTCACCTGCCCCTTGTTTAATGTCTGTGTACATAAGCCCCTGAGTCTCCCTTGTCCTTCGTCCGGTATTTTGATTTGTGATCGTGTCTGTTTCATTGCTGTTCTCTGTACCTGACCGTTTTCGTGTTTCTCCTGTTTCCCGTGCTCCCTGTTTTGTAATGCCTGCCTTTGCGTGTTTCACGGACTGCCCTCCTGCTATCGACCCTGCCTGGCTTTCAGACGATAACTACGGTACTCCCCTGAATAAATCTCGCTCTTCTCAGCACTTGTGTCCGTCCTCTCGCTCCGTGGCGCGAGCCACGTTACACAGTGACACGACACAAACGGAGAATAGGCAGAAATGGCGAGTCAGAAGCAAGCCGAAGAAAAATTTGCATATTCAAGTTGGCGATATAAACATTATTTAAGAAAATACTTGAAGTTCCTGAATGTCTACCAGACTGGGTATTTGATTTATTTAATTAAGAATAGAGGTTTTATTGTTAAGTTTACTTCTGTTGTGAACAAACAAGTTGTCTCAGGTTGAGAGAATTCAATTTAATTTGATAGATGTAAATGCACTTTATGTGTAACTGTTTACTTTTGCTTTTTTTTTTTTTTTTTAACAAAGATTTGGGATTTTAAAGGATTTTATCCTGCACTGGTCTGTTGATGTGCAATAAATATCAAACGTTAAACACCTTTCTGATCTACTCATTTCAACTGACTGTGAAAACTGCTTTTTCAAAAAATCCTTATTCATTGGCATATAACTGTTTTTTTTTAACTGTAATGCAAATAGTTATTTTCCCTGGTAACGAGTTACTTTTATTATAGAGTAATTCAGTTACTAACTCAGTTACTTTTTTAAACAAGTAGTAACTATAACTAATTACTTTTTTAAAGTAACGTTCCCAACACTGGGTACAACACACACACACACACACACTGGACTGGAACTTGGTGCAATTACTGAAAATAAATTTTATGTGTGTTTGTGTGACAAGGTGCTAAGATACATGCATACATTTGGGTTCATCAGGGTTGGGTTGGACCAGGATAGAACATATATACATACAACTGTACAAGATGTTGTTGGTAAAAAAAAACTAAACAAAAAGTCTGATAAAGCAGTGAGTGCTTGTAATAATGTTGTGGCTCTTATCTTGTGCAGCCGACTGTCTCTCAGATGGAAGCAATTTCCCTGTTAATCCTCTGATGCGAGGTTCCCTGTCCTTACCTATCTGTTATCCCAATTGGTCAGACACATGATTCATTTTGCCCAGCCAACTACCTGCTGTGACTGGCAGGGTGAGCAAAATAAAATGGAAGTGATCACTCCAAGTCTCAGTGAAAAACTTTTGTTTATTAGAAAAGTGCGCAAACCAAAAACCCGTCACTTAGATCCAAATGAAGGATATAATGAGTGGTCAACTGGTACAAAGACAAGACAAGACAAACAAACGACCCTCAGGTGAGACGGATCGCGGGCTCCGCCCACCTGAGGGACGAACACAAAACAACAACAACAAAAGGACAGCAAGACATATATAGACAAACAAACAACCCTCAGGTGAGACAGATCGCGGGCTCCGCCCACCTGAGGGACGAACACAAAACAACAACAACAACAACAAAAGGACAGCAAGACATATATAGACAAACAAACGACCCTCAGGTGAGACAGATCGCGGGCTCCGCCCACCTGAGGGACGAACACAAAACAACAACAACAACAACAAAAGGACAGCAAGACATATATAGACAAACAAACGACCCTCAGGTGAGACAGATCGCGGGCTCCGCCCACCTGAGGGACGAACACAAAACAACAACAACAACAACAAAAGGACAGCTGCCGCTGTGGACGGAGGGAACCAGTAGGGGGCCTGCTGTACCGTGACACCAGCAAACAGATAAACTCCGCAACAGATTAGTTCCCTCCCTCTGAAGTTCCCTCCCTTGGGTGTTGGCGCCCCTGAAGATCAGAGACGCCTGGACCTGCGCACCTTGACGGCTGCAGGTTGAAGAGGAAGGGGGTGTGGCAAACCCAAAGTCACGATCTTAGAGGCACCATTTGGGTTGACGTCTGGGACACTCTCATTCTGTTGGCTCCTTATGTAAGAGGTCAACACATCCAGTTCTGGGCCCTTGGTGAGGATGGGGATGGCAGGACATTTGGATCCAGCCTTGCCTCCCTGACGCTTGCCCTTCCTCTTTGGTTGACCCTGGTCCTGGCAGATCAGGGGCACGTGGACCCGGCTGAGCTGCGGTAGCTGGTTGGGCTTGAGCGGAGCTGAGTGCAAGGATGTGCACTTTACCTTCTGCAAGGCTGCTCTCCTGGCCAGAAGTGGCTCGTGATGGATGAGGTCATGCTGGCGGTGTGAAGCCTCAGGCTTTGGCCCACATTGGGACACTGGAGTGAGGCTCTCCAGGTCCTGGTAGTAGACCTCACCCTGGTCCACTCTGCTCAAAAATGAGAACCTGTGGTATGCAGCCTCATTCTTCATCTTCCTGGCCTGGTCCTCCACAGTTCCTGGGACCGCCAGAAGGGTGTTTCCTGGAACAGCAGGACGTTTCCCTGTCCTCCTTCGCTGCTTTCTGTTGGCAGGGACGGGTGTGTTGGACCGTTTGGGTTGGAGGGCGGCCAGCATAGGGAATCTCCCAGTTTGTTCCTGCTGTCCATGTAGCCCATGAGCCCTCTGCTGCCTTTTAGCAGTAGCCTCAGCCTGGCCTGGGATGTGTGGAGCTGCTGGAGTGTGAGCAGACTTCACACTCACAGTACTGCTGCTCTGGTGGCCTGGAATTGTAACCAGGGGAGGCAGCACAACTTGTCTCATGATGATATTTCACTGGGGAAAAACACAAAATACATTTTAAATAGTTTGCAAAAATACATTACATTTACGGCATTTGGCAGACGCCCTTATCCAGAGCGACTTACATTTTTATCTCTTTTTTTTTATACAAGTGAGCAATTGAGGGTTAAGGGCCTTGCTCAGGGGCACCAGACCCTCTGGTCACAAGACCAGTTCCCTAAGCACCAGGCCATGACTGCCCTAACATTAACTTATACTGTATATCTATATGCTTGTGTTAATCTATAAAACATTCTCTTAATGTAAATAACATAAATAACATATTTTTCATAGTACAATAGCACATAATATTGATAATTTTGGTAATATATCAATTATTTGATATTTATGAAAGGAAATGTTTACCAAATGTTTACTGATCTTAATATAAAATATACAGCTTAAAACATAAGAGAAATATTAAACCATTTATTTGTACCTAGTACTTGTAAATTTTGTCATTAGATCCATATTTCTGAATCTATACATTTTTAAATTGTATTCAGCAACATTTCAATGAATCTGGAACACGCTGCTAATCACAAATTCAGTATTACTTCACAGAAACGTTAACTCGTATCCAACTAAACTTAACTGAAAACTTTTTTTCTGTAGGCCTATAGCGTCTATAATAAACCTCATAACAAACCTCAGCGTCCTGCCTTCTCTCGCCTTTGCTTCATTTAGCAAAACTAGGTTTGTTTAAGCCAATAAAGTTAACTATATCATGTTTCTAATAACAGAATCAGAAAACACTCCTGCTCATAATTTGTCACACAAAAAGCCAAGATAAACCCATCTCAACTGTTATTTCATGAAACGAAATACATTAGTTTTAATTAAAATATAAACCAAAGTACAAGACACGTTTACATTATATGTTAAAGCTAAGCGCCGACTGTTTTTGTTTTTTGACTGCCTGGTTCACACTACACGATTTTAGGCTGGTTTTTCAGTCGCCGACTGATCGCCGACAAAAACTGTGGTCGGAGGCGAATCGGCGATCACTCGTCGCTCGCTCAGTCGTGTAGTGTGAACTGCTGAAAGACGCTCGCCGAGCCGTCGCCGACTGGTCGACTGGCAGATATCTAGCATGTTTAATATCTAGCAGTCGGCGACTGAGAGTCGGCAGCAGCGTCTAGCTACAGCCAATGGGAACGCGGAGAGAGAACCGCGGCACCGCTGAAGATATCTCTGAAGAATGTAAAAAACTTTCAAGAATACTTTCAAAACAGTAACCCAGCAAACACACAAAATCCTCACCTTTCTTACAACTTTACTACAACACTGTGTTTAAGTTATTGTGACAGCACTGGAGAAATAGTGCGATTGATTATATTTATGTTCACTTGGGACTATGGAGTGTTTAAACGGTAAAAAAATAATAATAATAACGAAAATGTGGAGCACATGTACATTGTTTTTTTTCTTCTACGTGGTGTTGCTGGTTCTCGAGTTTCATTTTCGTGTTCTCGTGTTTTTGGACGGCAGCCAGATGAGTCGGCGATTCCCCAGTCGTGTAATTCGTGAGCCCGCGTCGCCGATCAGTCATGTAGTGTGAAAGCCACAACAACTGAAAGACTCGCGATTACAGCACAACCAGTCGTGTAGTGCGGACGGCACAAAAACCTGACGACTGAAAAGTCGTGTAGTGTGAACCAGGCTTTAACTCGACTTGACAAACGTGTTCATAAAAGGTTTCGTGCCCGATGATCTAATTTTTAAAGGAACAATTGGAGGCGTAGCTGAAACGAACAACCGGTCCGCTTGTCCCGAGCACTTTTCACAGCAAACTTATATATTTGTTTATAAGAAGGCAAGTTACGTCTCTCTAAACATCTCTTAATCTAACACGTGGAAAGAAATTATTTATTGTAGGCAGTCTGTTGATGTATAAATTTCCCCATTTTTATAAAAAAAAACGTTAAGAGCATAATTAGGCCTACCTTCGATGTCGGAGAAATCAACTGCAATTAGAGTAACTAATGTAGTCTGTATTCCGGTATCCAGTTGTCGCTCTTTGTCCGTAATGGTAAGAATGTCGCCAGCTTTGCACTTTTACATCATCTGATTCTATTACTTCACAATCAAAACATGACTGTGTGTGTGTGTGTGTGTGTGTATATATATATATATATATATATATATATATATATATATTGCATTAAAGCAGGTCACAGCATCCAGTGGCGGCTGGTGCAAAAAAACTGAGGGGGGCGTAAACAAATTAAAAACAAATAACAGTCTTAGTGCTCTTTATTTATTTGAACATGAATTCTGCCCTAGCGTTCTTCAAGTGAACGCTTTGTGAAAGGATTTTTTTGTAAAGATAAAACTGAATTTTCTCTCATTTTGTAAGAGCTGCTGCTCCAGCCTGCTGATATTCAACATGAACCGAGTTACGTTGGAGGTTCGCGCGAGGTGGGCGGAGTCGCGCGCTACTGTCACTCGCGAAAGTATAAACTTCAGCTGACTACCAACAAGATTGGGTGTGTCCAACAAGAGTGGGCGTGTCTCTGCGCCCCATGGAAAATCTGAAACCAACCAAATAAACTGCAGCCTCAGATCACCTGCTTGGCAAAAGTTTATGCATCTACCTGCAATCTCATTAGACCAGCGCCCCGCACACAGGAAGTAAGCAATTAAATTATTGCTGTCAATTCCAGGTGCTCCGATTAAAAGTTCTCACCAGGATTTTGCTTAGGCTTCCTGGATTGTGTTGATTCCACTAATTTTACCTGGATTGCTAATTAGAAAATCTAGCAAGCTTGAGCAAAATCCTGGTGAGGACTTTTAATCGCGGCACCTGGAATTGACAGCACTAAATTAAATACAATTATGTGTTTACTCTTTTAATAAATTCAAACATGGCTATTAGACACAGTGTGACTAAATAATTTCCTCACTATCGCAGATTATAATAAACTCATTTTAATATCGGAACAATATTAAGGGGGCGGCGCCCTAGCGCCCCATATTGGCCAGGCGCCACTGCATGCATCCTTAAATATAATCAAAATATTTATAGGATTCTTTTTTATCTAAAACAAAAAAAGGGAAATTACATGCTGGTGAGAATTCAGACACACAATTCATAAAATATCTGTTTGTTAAATAAATAATAAATGAAACACTAATTTCAAAGTTGAAAAGGGACATGTTGGCTCTCAGCTAATGTCTGTTTGCACATTATTTTAAACCATAAGTCTTTCTAACAGTTATGCTTATGTCCGTAACAGTGTGGACACCCTGGGTTAGAGATTTCATAAAAATGTTAAAATAAATGCTACAGATTATATGCCCGATCTTGACCAAAATTAGTTTTTTTATAGTTTAACATGTCCCTTTCATAATAAAACATGAAAAACTAATAAAAATCAATATTTAATATTTAAAAAGTTGATGTCCAAATGGCACCGTATCCCAGGAATGACCCATGTAAGTAACAATACACGAGAGAAAACAAAAACACTAAGAGAATATTCAGTGCAGATAACGGGAGTACTGAAAATAATCTCGGAAATATTCAACACGGATAACAGAAAGCAAAACCAAAGAGCAACAAACGTGCCCAGAGCGGTGGGCAGCCCTAGCCCGGCACCCGGAGAGCAGTTGGGGTTAGGTGCCTTGCTCAAGGGCACCTGAGTCATGGCCTCAGACCTGGGAATAGAATGCATGACCCTCCGGTCACAAGACCAGTTCCCTAACCACCAGACCATGACTGCCTATGTCTATGGGTGGTGTTGCAACAAATAGAATTAGGGCTAATTTGGAAAAAGAATTGGGCAAAGCTCTCCCTGAGAATGAGAGTAAATGGCAGCACTTCATGCACTGGGCCTATTTACAGTTTAAGGTTCTCCACCGTATATACAGAAGTAAGCAAAAATATCCTTATCTTATCTTATTACAGACACAATGCGTCTCAGTTGTCTTGTAAATGTAGCGAGCCACCTGTATTGGCACTGTGGTGGAAATTTTAATACTTTCCTTGATGCTATGCTTTATTAGTATATGTTAAACACAATAGTCACATGATAGATGCATAAGCTAGAGCTTTTTACCTATATGTGTTAATCATGTAAGTAGGGCACTGAAGCCATTTATTGTCTGGTATGGCTCAATAGGCCTTAGAATTGTTCTGTCTTTCCTCTGCCACGTCATCGGCCCACTCTGGGTGCCTGATGTTCCTGCGTGACCTCGCTCTTATTCATGCTGGAGACGCCAGCTGGTCTCCTAGTCTCAACATGGAAGTGGCCACGTCGGCTCTCAGACCATCATGAGATCACCAAGCGTGTATGGGGCGTGTGAGGAGAGGCCAATATACATTTGTCAAATCATGTGTGATTTATGTCGTTTGTCCAATCACATGCTTTAATCACCTCATGTTGACCTCATGTGAACACCTTGTGTGCTTATGAACTAAAGTATAAGAGATGAGAGTTTGGAGAGGGGAATTAGCTCTCTGTGGTAGACGCCTTGTGCGTTTGTAACAGGGGTCTCTGGAATTAATCCATACTTGCTTAATAAATCCATACTTGCTTAATAAATTTATTTTACTCTATTATCTTGCCCTAATCTAATGGGTTGTACGATACACTGTATTTTATATTATCTTGGCTATATGTGGGAGAAAGATTGAGCAAAGTGGAGAAATACCTATATTTGGGATTAAAGTCTCATCAGTAAACAACTAAAAAGAATAGATTTTTCGTCACTATGAGCATGCAGACAGTGTTAAACTGGATATTGCTGTGACGCTGGGCGGCGACAGACGGACGAGACACAGAATCCGTATTTGGCGTAACAGACGTCACTTTTATTACTACAATTATTGCGCAATCAGCACACGAATAACACACACGTACACACAACGTGTAGACTTAGACAACGACGAGCACAGGACACTGCGCGAGCGCACATTAAATAGGCAAGACACATTAGCCCCACGTGATCACGAGACGATTCACAGGTGAGACTTATAAATCACACGACAAAACCCCAACCACGTATATCCACTGACGCAGACAAAGCACGTGGACAACGTTTACACACTCCCCAAAAGGGAGGGGCCGGGGTCCTCAACGTGACAATTGCCTAGTTCCACCCAGAGCGGCAGGGTGGCTACAAGACCTTATGTCATTCTTACACGTAGAGAACATTATATACTCAATCACGGGATCGGGATCAACTATTAGCTTCTAACATACTTGGCATCTCTTCCTAACTGACTTTTCTCACATCCAGTCATTGCCTATAGATTAACACATAGACCCCAATACTACTGAATGTCTCCCTCTCTGCTCAAGATGTATAATCATACAGACACATCTACATCTGGATGATTAAGCTTGTGTCTGAATAAAAGAAATATGGGGGGGGGGGGTGTGTTATGGATCTACAAATCACCCACATGTATCATACATTTTATATATGCCCTCTATCGATAAAAACATATTTATAAAAATAGAATGTGTTGGCATGTTTTCTCAGTGTTAATTATTGAAAGTTACATTTTTTACTGCACTCCTAGCTAAAAAAAATACATTTTAATCATTTGTCTTTCACCTACTGAGACACTCACATGTCTCACTCTGTATTTGTTATTTATTTGATTGGACATGTACTTTTATCTGATGGATGAACAATTAAGAAAGACAATCTAAGACAAAACTATGATGTTCCTGTAACACTTAATTAACCCTTATATTAAAATGTCCACACACAGTGTGGTGCAAGTCCCATTTGTAGGACGTAAAGACGTCACAAAACAGAGACATATGTATTAGGATATGCCCTCTACTGGGGAATTAAATTAATCAAACTGAACTGTTCTGAAGCACTGAAGTAAGTTTGCGTTTTCTCTCATAATCTTAAACCACTTGTTATGCCCATGTGTGAATTTTTTACTTTTGTCTCCCCCTAGTGTCGACTGATGGGGTCCAGCGTCAGATTTTTACACCTCAGATCAGACTTGTCCAACCTCCAAGCATCCTCGGAACTTCTCAGCTACAAAATAGATACTCAGGAAGCTCAGAGCACAGCGGTAATAAAGTCATCATCTTTCTGTCTGTTGTCATTTCCACATGCACAT
This sequence comes from Brachyhypopomus gauderio, assembly GCF_052324685.1. Classification (NCBI taxonomy): domain Eukaryota; kingdom Metazoa; phylum Chordata; class Actinopteri; order Gymnotiformes; family Hypopomidae; genus Brachyhypopomus; species Brachyhypopomus gauderio. The sequence continues at coordinate 2,581,429 of NW_027506867.1, forward strand.
TTACACTGATTTACAGTATCATGCCCAACACATCTGTTCTCAGTCTGCTATAGTTAAAAAAGGAGCTTTCTGATTGGCTGCTGCAGCACCTGTCCAAGTCGTTTGGCTCTGACCAGGGTGTAATGATGCGTCCAGACCTGCAGAGGGAGCTGGAGGCTCTGGAAAAGAAAATGATAGACTTAAACAAGAGCAGGCCAATGTGATGTATGTAGGATGGTGGGGGAGACCCTTCGAGAGGAATGTGAGCAATCACTATAAAGGTGTGTGTGTGCATGTGTGTATTTGTGTGCACTGTGATGATGTAGCAATGTAATTCATGCTCTCATAATAGCCAATGTACATAAGGTGCCACTTGGACATCAGAGACTGGCTTCATGTACACACAGCTGTTGTTCTTCAGATAACTGTGTACACTCTACATAGGGTGTGCAGATATATTTGTCCTGGCTAATTTTGGGCATGTGACTTACCATTAATATAGTAATACAAGAAGATTTGTAAAGTTGTGTGTGGGTGTGATTGTGTGTGTGCTCTCCCATGTATGCACATGTATAATGTTTCTGGATGTATGGTTTTCCCAGGACCTCTGAGCTGTGTTTATTACCCAGTCCTACACTGTGAATCACACACTGTCCTGTTTACATAAGGCTGGTTCCTAATGCTGATTTGTGTGTGACAGGAAGTGGAACTGAGTCTTTCCAGGGCTGATGGGATGGGGATGGTGGACTATGTGCTGGAGTCTGCAGGTGAGGGGTTATTTAGACGCCCCTCGGGGTGGAGGAGTGGAGGTGACACACCCTGGCTCTTGTGGAGGAAATTGGGGTTTGATAGGGTTCTGTATGGGGTTTGGTAGGGGTGCTGTTTGATCACTTGATTTTGAACATTAAATAAAATGTTCAGACAGACAGAAGCAGTAGCCTTTTATAAAATTAGTGGTTAGAACAAGCATTAAATGTGTGTGATATACAGTTGTGATCAAATTTATTCAACCCCCAATGCTGCGAAGGGTTTTATGGAATTCAGTGCACATTTGTAATTGTGTTCATAATGAAATCTTACAAGGACTTGTTAAAGAACTAAATGCAACTAAGATAGCATCAATTTTTTTTGTCATAAAGTATTAAATGGCCTTTTTGTGATTTCTTCATTGACACAATTATTCAACCCCTTTACGACTACCACTCCTAAGAACAGAGGTTCATTCCAGTGTTTTCCATCAGGTATTGAAAACATCTGTGGATGTCAATGAGCAGCAATCAAGCATGATAAGCACCAATTAGGCAGATTTAAAAGGACTGTGATACTCAGCTCCTTCTAGACATCTACTGGTGTGTTTCCAAGCATGGTGAAGGCAAGAGAATGGTCCCAGAAGACAAGAGAAGAGGTTATTGCTCTTCACAAGAATGGCAATGGATATAAAAAGATTGCGAAGTTGTTAAATATTCCAAGAGACACTATCGGAAGTATCATTCGCAAGTTCAAGTTAAAGGGCACAGTGGAAACGTTACCTGGTCGTGGCAGAAAGAAGATCCTGACCGCGACTGCTGTGCGCTACCTGAAGCGTAATGTGGAGAAAAATCCCCGCGTGACTGCTAAGGAACTGAAAAAAGACCTGTCAGATGTGGGCACTGAAGTTTCAGCTCAGACAATAAGGCGCACACTGCATAACGAAGACCTCCATGCCAGAACGCCCAGACGCACCCCCTTGCTGACTCCAAAGAACAAGAAAAGTCGACTGCAGTATGCCAAAAGTCATGTGGACAAGCCACAAAGGTTTTGGAACAGGTTTTGGAAACTAAATTAGAACTGTTTGGGACAATGGACCAGCGCTATGTTTGGAGAAGGAAGAACCAGGCTTATGAACAAAAGAACACCTTGCCTACTGTGAAGCATGGCGGGGGGTCAATTATGCTTTGGGGCTGTTTTGCTTCTAATGGTACAGGAAAGCTTCAACGTGTGCAGGGTACCATGAATTCCCTTCAGTACCAGGAGATCTTGGAGGAAAATGTGATGGAGTCAGTCACAAACCTGCGGCTTGGGAGACGTTGGACCTTCCAACAGGACAATGATCCGAAGCACACATCCAAGTCCACTAGAGCATGGTTGAACATGAAAGGCTGGAACATTCTAGAGTGGCCATCGCAATCACCAGACTTAAATCCAATTGAGAACCTCTGGTGGGACCTAAAGAAGGCAGTTGCAGTGCGCAAGCCTAAGAATGTGACTGAACTGGAGGCTTTTGCCCATGAAGAATGGGCTAAGATACCCATAGGTCGCTGCAAGACACTTGTGTCAAGCTATGCTTCACGCTTGAAAGCTGTCATAACTGGAAAAGGATGTTATACTAAGTACTAAAAAATAATGTCACTAGGGGGTTGAATAAAACTGATAATGATGTGAGCACAGTAAAGACATTTGTGGTTATTCCATCATAAATATTATGTTATGTTTGTCTAATTTATAAGTGCCTCTTTGATATAATTGTAAATAAGATGACTGAAATGATCAAAATCAATGTCAAACTGGCCAAAACACTTTATTTCAGTGGGGGTTGAATAAATTTGATCACAACTGTATGTATGTAAACACACACACACACCCACACATACTGTTCATAGAACCAGACACCCCAGCAGGCAACAGCAAAGGTCTGACCTGGCTGTCCTCTACCACTAGAGCCTCTGAGAAACATTTGGCTCTCTGGTTTTTAAAACAGTCCACTTAGGCAATGTTAACATTCCAACACAGACATATACACTATGTCAATAGCAGTCATAGCGGGTGGCTTATAAATACAGTGTGTGTGTGTGTGTGTGTGTGTGTGTGTGTGTGTGTGTGTGTGTGGGTGGGTGCTGTCCGAATTATCCACGTGTCTATATTAGTGTATGTCCAGGGAGTGATATATAAGAAAGAGGAAAACTCCACAGAGAATTAATGTATGATGAATATGAATAACCCATCCAGAACTACCAACATCTGCTAAGATATTTGTTCCTGTTGATCTCGGATAGGCAGGTGTGTAGTACTGGCATCACAAGAATGAATGATTATATGTTTCATATTATACTGAAAAATGTGGACAGTGTATATTGATGATAAAATATAGGCAAAGCATGACTGCTGCTCTTTATGCCTTCTGGAAAAACTTGTAAAGTATAATGCATTACCATGTGAGTTTGTGTGCGTGTGGGTGTGCGTGTGTGTGTGCGTGTGTGTGTGTGTGTGTGTGTGTGTGTGTGTGTGTGTGTGTGTGTGTTTGTGAAGGGATTATGTGTAATGTTTTATAGCATGTACCATGTTATATTTAATAATGTAATCTAATGCATGTTGTAGTGTGGGGTGATATAGTGTTGTTGATATTTACTGATGTGTTGTGTGTGGCAGGAGTCTCCCAGTGAGGTGTACCGGCTGGTTGAACTGAGGGTCCTGAGTAACTGGGGTAACCTGGAGTACACCTGCATCTATCGCTTCAGGGTCCACGGTCTGAACGAAGAGACAGAGAGTGATTGAATGTAGGACTAAAGTAGATCAGACCCCCTTTATGGTGATTTACAATAATATGTGAAGATCAGCTTTTGCTGATGGGGATGGGCAGGATGCTGGGGCCCATGAAGATGCTGGTTACCATCTCCTTATTTCCTGGGTCGTTTTGGCAACGATGGCGGCACTACACAGGAACATTGTAGCTGCAGCAGTTACGATGCCACTCGCAACAGCCAAAAGAGCAGAACACACATTGAACAAAACGTAACAAACTCTCACCTGACGGACACGGCGGGCCACCTTAAATTCTGACTTTATTTGTTATTCACCTCTTTATAACACTTTTATAGTCGTTTTTTAATGTCCACTGCAGTGTATGGTGGGTCTTAACAGTTGTAAAGCAATGCTATATATGAATAGTTTTATGGTTTGCTTGTTTTTCCCCTGGTCAATAAACTAAAACTGCTATCCAAGTTTTGGGAACATCTCTTATTATAAAAAATTATATATATATATATATATATATATATATATATATATATATATATATATATATATATATATATAATTTTTTATAATAAGACATGTAACATGTTGTTTTTTTATATAAAACATGTAACAAGGAGAAATTTGTTGAAATTATGATTGCATGGACATAAATGTGCTACATTTGTCAATTGTGATTTTTTTTCACCACAATCGAAATTGTGCTTTTTATCCATCTGTGCAGTTAGAACACACGTGCCCAGAGCGGTGGGCAGCCCTAGCCCAGCACCCAGGGAGCAGTTGGAGTTGGTCCTCAGGCCTGGGAATCGAACCCACGACCCTCCGGTCACAAGACCAGTTCCCTACCATGAGACCATGACTACATATATGATTCCCAGTACTTTCGCACTCTAGGAAACCTCAGAACTCCAACTGCAATGTACAAGGCTTCTCTTTCATGCACTGATGCATGTTTGTAACCCCTCACAGCAGTTTGTTCAGCATAGACATTTGTCATGGTGGTCATCAGCTCAAACATCTCCTGTGTAACGTATCATTTGAAGTAGGCATATGAGTTAATGGTTCAGTGATGTTTGTGATAGGATCTTCTAGTAGACAGCACAGGACTATAAGGAGTATGACACCACTGGACATGTTTGTTCTTTGTCAGGTTAGCATAAGGATCACCTTCACAATATGAAACAACCTCTTCCTCATTTTCCTGCCCTGATCCTTCCTCATCATGTATTATCTCAAGAACAACTTCTTGCCCCATCATTGGTACTTCCTCATCTCCTGGAATCAATAATTAAAAATAGCTACATGTTCATAGTTTTATGAACAACAGTGGGAGTATTGGAGTAACAGTATTTAACAGATAGCTACACTTACCTACTCTTGAGAGACTTGCACCCTCTATGTCTTCACCATCATCACTATCCAAGCTTTCAGTTTCTGATATATTTCCGCTGTCAATTAACTGAAGCATTTCGAGTGCTGTGTACTCTGTAGAAGAAATATTTTAAATCTTATTTTACACTGTATTTAACATATTATTTGTCTGTATGCACTGCAATTTCAAAAGAAAAGTTCTAACTTTTAGCAGCACTAAAACATGCATGAATTATATACATGAAGACCCACTGTCCACTGTGATGGACACCAAGATAAAAAAAATTCTGTGTTTAACTTTCTGATTTTACAACTGATATTTGTCACGTTGTGGGGGGGCCCCCTGCCGGTCGCCCCCGTTTCGGCAGATGTCCTGTTTTTGGTCACGTGATGTTCGTCCCTCAGGTGGGCGGGACCCGTGATCCGTCTCACCTGAGGGTCGTTTGTTTGTCTATATATGTCTTGTCTTTGTACCAGTTGACTGCTGGTTATTATTTCCTTCATTTGGAACAATGCACGGGTTTTTGGTTTGCACACCTTCTATTAAACCATCCTATTTCCCTGAGACTTGGCGTGATCGCTTCCTTTTTAGTTGCTCACCCTGCCCGTCACAATATTGCACTTTTTATTTCACAAACCACCCCTTAAGAGTAAAATTAACTCATAACATGGAGTTCCGTGTTTTTTTTGTTTGTTTGTTTGTTTTTTGGGTTCCTAAAGCATTGGGCGGGGCTAAGGTGTTATTTGATTGTTTGGTAAATGTCTATTCTGATGGACAACAGACTTCAATTGGTCTTTTGTACAGCAAATCAAAAAAGAAAACGTGGTGTCCATTGCAGTGGGCGCAGGGTCTGAAAGGGTTAAAGAAGAATAACGGGTTTGTTTATTTAGCTGTTAAGGCCAAGAGATATTTATTACATTAAATGATGTTTTTGTTCAAAGGTATTATGAAGAAAGATAATATTTAGTATGATGATCTTTAGCTGCAGTGATATTTATGATGATGTGTTCACCATGGCGGCGTTTACATATAATCACACTTTGGAGTCAGAATATGACCGTGGGATTGGTCTGCTAATGTGTACCTTGACTCTTGAAATCAACCTCATCATGAATAGCAATGAACCCTAAATCTTACAGAGGGCGTGTCCTCTGTGCCCTCTTGCCTAGGACACTGAAAGAAATGCCCTCTCCTCTGCAAAAAAAGTGGGGATGTCTCACAAGCTTTTTTTTCCACCCTTGATGCCCCGCCACTATTCAGGCTATTAAGACTATATCTGTAATTATGTTAATTAGGGGGCGTCCCGCGACCGAAGCTGCTGCTGCCATGGAAACCGTCCTTCCGTTCTACAGCTGTAGATGCTCCAGTGACTAACAGGCACTGCAACTCATGATAAAATGCATTTTTTATGCATTTGCATATTACCTATTTAGTTACTAATTAGTAATTAGAGATAATTGTGTAATTGTACATTTAAAGTGGAATGTGTTGGCATGTCTTCTCAGTGTGTCCGTGTTGAAGGAAAAACAAAAGCTTTTCATTGAAAAAGAAAGAGTTAGAGTTAGTCTTTAGAAAGAGTTCGGAAATGACTTTAAGGCTCTGTGTACACTGATTGTGTAAGTTGAATTATCAAAGTAAAATGTTGGCTCTTTAGTTTTTCTCTGATGGATAAAACCGTTTTGATCCGAATTTTTAAAATTCACACATAATATGGAACGGCTCTCATTTGATGGACGTAAAAGAAGTGTCAAAACGGAGAGGTCTGTATTCTATTAAAAAGCGGCGGATATGCCAGCAGCATCAGTCCTGCGCGCGCCGCCTTGCGCCGGACGCGCGCCAACACTCGGACCCGCTCGTCTTACTTGTGATCCAAATATAGATTTGCATATTTTTTTTCCTTCTTTCTTTTATGCATTTCGAGTTGATGGCGTATGAGCTAATGCAAGCCTACGAATGTAGTCATTTGCAGGGCAAACTCAAGTTGACCTTTTCGGCTTTCAAACTGTTCTTTGTGTGTAGGCCTATAACTAATTTCACATTAGTGTTTATTTCTGCGTGTGGGTTCTTCCGTATCCAGACTGCCCTGTTTGATCGGTTTGCTTATATTATCTACACTGTTGAGGTTTTATGTAGAGTTTTTTACAGCATATTTTATGCTTTTGTAGTATTATTATTCATATAAAGTATGAGCAACATCTGTTTACCCCCTAGCTGTGTTTGCCAGCTTGTAATAGCCTTGACCGTTCACAATATGCTATCTATACTCTGTATATCTCTGTCTATAATGCTGTGTTGTACATGTCTGAAATGCTATGTTAGGAGTGCACACCCTATTTCCTCTTAAGGGGGAGTGCAGTAGGGTGCAGTGTCTTTGGATTAGAACAATACTGAGTCTGTGTAAATCTAGCACACTCCCCTGCTGGGTTTGGGGAGATGGTTTTCTGACCAAAGTGCCCATTGCCTCTCTCGAACATATGGTGCAATCTTGATCTGAATGTAACACCATCTGTACACTTTCTATTTACTCCATCATGAAACAAGGAATTTTGTTCTGTGTTTTTTTTTCATGCTAACGAGATTTTGTAAACGAACTTTTGTTTCTAAGGGATAGATCTAGATTTATGACTCACAAGTTTGTTAAAAATGTTTTCCAGCACGGCGTAGTGTCTCAGTTTGCTGGGTTTGTAAAGTTGTAGTACTACTATTGTGCTGTAGGGGGCACTAGCTCACATTACACACTCAACCACCTGACTGAAGCATTTTTCTGGGAGTATTTGGTCTGTATTCATTTTTCCATTAGATAAGTCAACTTTTTCCAGGTACAAAGTGTCTTTTTGAACACCACATAGTGTAAAGTGAAGAGTGCTATTTCACAACATTACATGACCATTTTTAATTTGGTCCATAGCAAGTAAACATGGAAAAAATGCTTTCAGTTTTGTATACTTTTAACAACAGTATCAACAACTCAGTTTTACTGCAACCAGTGCTAGAGCCCTAATACTGAAATATTTCAGACACTTTCATATTCCTCCCCAAGATCACAACATGACATTTTTACATTTAAACAGGAAAAGTGGATACAAACCTCTTTCTGATTGCTTTTTCAATGTGATTTCAACAGGTGAACATGTTCCTGGACCAATCAGAAAGTTTTCCAAGCTCTGAGAATTAAGTGTGCTCAATCCGTGGGTTGGAGGTGTAGTTACTGCTGCGAATGTGTTTGCTAACAGCACTGGTGCTGACCGCTGTAGGAGGGCTGACCAGGGACGATGCACTTACACCACATTACGGCACCACATTGGGTTAGTCATCTTAACCTCGCTGCGCGCATGCGTGCGTGCGTGTGTGTGTGTGTGTGTGTGTGTGTGTGTGTGTGTGTGTGTGTGTGTGTGCATTTGTCTGTGTGAGGAGAGCAGGAGGAGGCGAGAAGATTTATCCAATCATCCTCTTGGATGTGACCAAAAGCATGTTTTTAGGTCTCCTCTTTTGGTCACTGTGTGACAACGCTGTGAATAAGGGATGACCCCCCCTCGCTCCGGTTGTCTCCCGCACGCGTTTTCACATGCACGTCCTCATTCGTGGTATCAAAGTACCTGCCGTTGTTGCATCACGCATTCAGATGCATTCTGGGAAAACAGCCCAAGAGCGTGAGTGTGATTTGCCACTCTAACATCTAAAGAGAACACACACACACACGTAGTCACCTGTACACCTGTACTCAATGAACCTCCTCACATACACATGAAAAGTGGTTCTTCTGGATCCTATTAGTGTGTGTACTTTACATAGAAAACCATTACCGAGTTCCCTTGTTCCTTAGTTACCAAAGCTCGCAGTGTGACGTAGACTGCTATGATGACTAGCATTTTGCAGGGTGGGCGTTGACATTCTCACACACACATGTACATGCGCACACACACACACACACTCCACAACATATTGACAAGCACAAGCAAGCATTGTTTTGTTGATCTATGCACTTGAACACACAAAACACACATACACACACACACACATACACACACACACAGAGTTATGTATGGTGCAGGTATATAGACACAGACATTTCCAAGGCCATTACTGTGTGTACATGTGGGCTATACACTATTAACATGTGTTTATGTGGGTTATACACAATTAATGTGTGTACTTTTCATACAGCGCTTCTTCACGCCTCTCACTGTATCGTCTGACTGCTGGGGAAGTATTGTAGTTTCTCGTTGACCCCATCAAGAGCAGTTCCCAGTTTGATCTCAAAGCACGTGGCCTTTAATGAACTATAGCGCTTATGTGTACCAAAGATGTTGGCAGCTCCTCACCTCTCATTCCCTAAGCACCGAATTTAAAACCGCATTCGTCTTCTGTGTCAGCGTGAGAATGTGTGTGTGTGTGTGTGTGTGTGTGTGTACAGTGAACATATTGCACCCCATTATTTGTACAGTGAAGTCTTTCCACACAGAAAGCAGCTTCAATTGCCATCTGTAACAGCAGGTGACTTAACACAAACCTCCAAAGAGGATTATTTGAACTATGCAAAGATGGCCAGCGATTTTCCTTAATCCACTCAGAATGTCCATCGTGTAATCCTTTACCTGATTTGCACATTTCCAAGCCCTCGGACCACCAGTGGCCCATTTATTTGTGCTTCAGTGGAACTAATGAAAATATTAATGGGTGAAGGTCACCTGTGCATAGACGGACCTGGTGCTGACAGATCACATCAGACACTAAAAAGGGAGAATTTAATAAGAGTCCCATTGTGTCCTTCACAATCTATCAGCTGCAAGGAATGGGTGATTACTCAGGGATCGGCTAGCTGTCCTCAGACACTGTTTACATAGGCTGGCAAACCAGTAGGGGGAATTCGAATAGGAGTTAATATAGAAGTGACCGAAGGGACCTACCAGTCCACTTCAAATTAGAGAATATAACAGATCAAATAATGAACCCACGTGCAAATCTATTATGCAGCAACGTTACAGTGTACTGAAGTTTGATCATAAACACTGCTGTCCCTGACGCCTTAAAGGGGAAGTTTGCCTTTGTCATATTTGAGCCTATGTAAAGACGTATAGGGTGATTTAAAGTCACCCCAGACACTTATGTCAGTACATAAACTTGCAGGACCTGCTGTTTTTCCATGGCCTAGAGCAAAACAAGGAAGACATATCTGATGTCTCTAGAGAGAGATTAGTCCTTCACTAACATTATGATGCTCCTCGGCATTTCTACCTTGAAAGCCTTTTTGTGAACAAGAATGCAGATGAAGTCACTACAAGGAATGTCCATGTCTGTATAAATTCAGGTGTGTGTGTGTGTGTATTTGTATTATGTATGTTGCAACTGAATGGAGTTGTATGGGAGTGATCATCATGGGTGGTTTTATTTTAATTTGTTTTAACAAATTATTTAAGTTATTTATATAAGAACTCAATGACTTGCCTATACAATGCCTTAAACCTTTATAATGATAACTATGATTACTGCATGTTAATAATTTTCTGAATTTTCATGCTGTTCCTATGTAATGTTGTTCATGAACTCTACTTTTTAGTTTGTAATATTCTCTTCTGCCCACTGATAATGCCTCAGGTGGGTTTATCATGCGTTGGGTGAGTCGCTACCTACAGCGGGAACACACCTACAGGATGAACACAACTCCTCTGTCCGACTGGCTCGTCCGAGCAGGTAACGTTGAGGTGTGTGTGCTGCCCCCTGGGGGTAGCAAAGCAGTGGTGCGCTCCTGCTAGGCCCTGGGGCAAAGCCAGGGCGGTGGTCCGGGGCATTGATTTTTCTGCCCTGGCTTCTTGTCTAATTGCCCTTATCAAAATGGCGGCGCGCTAAACGGCTCCTCCGTCACTCGCTTGTTTGCCAGCAGGCACTGACATTTAGTCTCATTAATTAATGTACACACTCTCAGAGAAAGAGAATAAAGAGAGAGTGTGTGATTAGGAGAGAGAGAGAGACAGAAGAATGGAGAGAGAAGAAAGAGTGTATGTTTATGAGAAAGAGAATGTGTGTGTGTGTGTGTGTGTGTGTGTGTGTGTGTGTGTGTGTGTGTGTGTGTGTGTGTGTGTGTGTGTGTGTGTGTCTGTGGCACGCACGCACCAAATGCACACATACACAGTACAACATGGTACAAGATAAGATGGAGCATGTCTGCCTCACTGAACAGGTGCCACCAGCAGACCACAGGCCATAATTAAACCCTAGATGGCAGGGGCGGCTGACCTCAAATCAGCTCTGCTCAGTACCGCAGAGCCAACAGGGCCAGAGCTCATAGGCACAACCCAGATCCCAGATCAGACCCACCCAGCACAAGCATCGTTTTAAGATAGTCCCACAATTCAGCGTTCACATTCAACTAATACGTATTTATTATATACCCCAGGTGTGTGGGTGCACGTAAAATCAATCTCACAATTTCATTGGCGTCATTTATTCGTATTAAAAAAGCTTCAGGCTGCGAGCTATGGCACCTTTCCTACATTTCTGGACTGGAAAGCCACAAGGAAGCAGACAAAGGAATAAATCAAACTTTATTTGCCAAGATCAGGGTTCAACCTTAAAAACACACATTCAGGTAGCCTGCATGTGAAGAGTCTGGAACAGTTTGGTGAGGACAATTCACTCATGCATGTGGAATCCAAATGTTTTAGAATTCTGTTCTTAAAGAATACAAATCACTTTACAATCTAAAGTCTCCTTTGTGTTGTTCAAAAACATTTGAGAGTCTTTTCTAGACCTGTTTGTATTTGAGGAAGCCCCTCTGCACCCCAAAATCACTTTTTTTAATATACCATGTCAAACTTTCTTTATACATCAAAAGCTTTTGAAAATTAAAGTAAAATCCAATTCCTCCTTGTTTGAATTCACAGTGCCTTCCCGCACAGTAAACAGACTTGCAAATATCTGAATTACTTTCCTTCCTCTGTGGCTAAATGAATACAATTATTTCCAACGATTGTGAATGGAATGAGAATGAGAGTCTAACTGAATGTGAATTTAATCTCACTTTGGCCACAGGTGTTTTCTCTTCTTTCTTGGCTTCTGAAGTATGACAAATATAATTACATAAAAATGTTGCTGTTACCATTTTTTTTTTTTGACAGTGCATTTACAAAGTGAGACAGCCTTCCAGCCCCAGTCCCTCATGAGGTTTGCTTGGGCATCTCCTAGAATCATGGTCAAAAACTGGTAAAACAGACCAACACAGGCACATTCATTACCTCTGCAGACCCCTGCAGGTGGGAACATCCTGAAGGGGGATGGGGGGGGCAGTCCTGTGTGACCTCAGCATGCTGAGAGTGATCCAATGAGAGTTTCTGGGGTGTTTCCCCCACTTACTCCACCCATGTGTTAACAAGTCCTTTTATTTGTAGGTCCTCACCACTTACTTCACCTACTCCTGTCTGGTGTCAATCACAGCACTTTGACTGTTAAATAGCACGAGTTTGCTTGCCAAATGAGGTCATGACCTAAAAAAGGCAACTTTTTATATTGTTAGAATTGCTCAGGTGGGGCCCCTACGCAGTTTGGGTAGAAACACTCAAGATCCAGGCCTGCGTGTATTCAGTCAGCAAACAATGGAAATGAAAATCCCTCAGACACACATCACCAGCGTATTAGGAATGTCGGCAAGATGGGCACTGCGGGAAGACGGATAAACACGGAGCACTCACAGAAGGAGCACGACGCCACGAGACAATATGAATCCCACGCTGTGATAGGTTTGTTTCCTGTTTCCGTTCCAAGTTAATAATCAACTGACATTATTATAGCAGGGACAATACCACGTACAAATGTCAACCACACATTTCTGCAAAAACCCCCAACTGACCAATTCACATTCAGCCCTTCTCTATATGAGTCCTTCTCTAGATCAAACCTCAGCATTAGGTGGGTAGGTAGATACTTTATTGATCCCGAAGGAAATTTAGCAATAAAGGAAATTATTCTTTAACATATAAAGAAGTGGACAGTCTGGATCAAATTGGGGTTACTACAATATACTATACAAACATGGACGACAACAGCACCGCAGTGTTAAGTATGATCTACGCTCAAGCAAATCTGGTTCACCCAGGCGGGGAATAACGACATCCAGAAACTCTCCACCAACACATTCCTCAGCACTTTCTGAGTCAGAGGCCGTGTTGGTGAGGGCATTTTATAATTTCTCCTTGTATCGTATCTGAAAACCAAGTGATCCAAGAATGAATGGCTTCGTATAAGTTATTGATTCGTATAACACAAAATCAAAGTGCAAAGTTACGCATGCACCCTGCAAACAAGTCTCCCGTAGCCCTCGCCCCTTGCGGCATTAGTGCCGGCGTCGTTTGGGGTGGACGTCTTCAGACGTGGCACGCGCGGGATCTGTGGTGCCAGCAAAGCCTCAGGCGGAGCCAGGAACACAAATCCTCTCTCTCTCTCTTTGTCTCTCTAACTCTAAGACCATTCCCTGCATGACAAGAGAAAACTCATTAGTTATTTTCACAGCGCGTCTTATCCGGCGGTCACGCACGTACACGGCAGCGTGTTGGGTGTTAGCTCTGATGCTCACGTTCACCTCCCACGCAGAACAAGAGAGCGGCGAGGGTCCAACATCAGGACCCTGGTGGGAGCGCTGGCATGCGCCCCGGACACGGCATCGTTAACACCGCTGTGTTTGGGCTTCCGCTGCGCTTCCAAAACAGAACTCGGCTCCAGATCGCCCCGGGGCATGGACAGGAACAGCGCAATAACAGGAAGATACCAGGCCAAGCGGGGGGAGGAGGGAGGCTAGGACCAGCGTCTGAACCCTCCTGGGCCACATGTGAGAAACGTGCAGACGAAGTGGAGGAACCGCACAGGTGGTGCGCTGTGCTGTGCTGGTTTGTATTCCGTCGTGCGGTCGTCGTCTTCTGGTCCGTTTCGAAATGCGGCCGCGGGTTTGGGATCGCGCGTGCTCAATTGGAGACCAACGCACCTGCAAACCTGAGTTACACTCTAAACCCAATTCCACGTTGCTTTATGGACCGAGGCCCAGGGGGCACGACAGCAGGGGAGCCACTAAACCCAAGCGCTCGGCGCACACTCTAAAGCTCTTTTTTTATTTCCCCGGAGAATCGAGGGTTTATGTGGGAAACGTTGCACTGCACTCGCGTGAGTCGCATCCTTAATGGCTTTTTCGCGGGACTTCCCGCAGCCGGATCTGCCGGGGCACGCCGCCATCATCCCCCTTCCAGAGTGGGGCGCCAACTCCACGGGACCGAGCTCGCCCGTGGCCCCGGCAGCACGCCCAGCGGTCCCCCTTTTGAACACTCTGATCCACACCAATGGTAGGAAGGTAGGTGTGGATCACAGTGTGCCAGAACTTTTGTCTCTACTACTTGCTAACTTGCTCGAGCCATTTGTACGGTGGCTAATGGGAAGCAGATGTGTGATTAGCATAAGTCACTGCAATACTTATAAAGTCACCGGGTTTCCGTTGGGAATCAACATTATAGTTTGCTAATGGGCAAAGATATGGAGCATAACTCATCAGCATGCATGCTTTTCAATAAGTCTAACGTATATACACACAAAATAAATATGTAGGTGTGTGTGTGTGTGTGTGTGTGTGTGTGTGTGTGTGTGTGTGTGTGTGTGTGTGTGTACCGTTTATTTACCAATGAGTTGCCAGTGAGTCAAACAGCATTTCAATTGCTTCTCGCTTTCTCTTTTAAAGATCTTCAAGAAAAATACATATTCATTCAGTAATAATTGCATATAAATATTCCCTAACCTTTACCATTCTTGTGTCGTTCGTGATGTTTTCAACATAAGGGAAAGGAAACACACTGAAAAGCTAGTGCCTCTCTCTCGGCACAGTGAACGTAACACATTTTACTGTGAACGTCTGAGCAAAAACAGACGAGTAGATGCAAACCTGGGCAGACCGCACCGCTGACGGAACAGACACATTTGTTTGTTTACTGCTTTCACTTGATTCGGTGTCATTTATTTATTTACATCTGTTCATGCAGTGGGCAAAACCACGTCTGTGCACAACGTCAAAATCGATTATTGAAAATTTTCCCCAAAGTAGTACAAATAGCTACAGACAACCCCACCAACACAAGAAGGACATACAGCTACAGACAACCCCACCAACATAAGAAGGACATACAGCTACAGACAACCCCACCAACATAAGAAGGACATACAGCTACAGACAACCACACCAACATAAGAAGGACATACAGCTACAGACAACCCCACCAACATAAGAAGGACATACAGTTACAGACAACCACACCAACATAAGAAGGACATACAGCTACAGACAACCACACCAACATAAGAAGGACATACAGCTACAGACAACCCCACCAACATAAGAAGGACATACAGCTACAGACAACCCCACCAACACAAGAAGGACATACAGCTACAGACAACCCCACCAACACAAGAAGTACAAACAGCTACAGACAACCCCACCAACACAAGAAGGACATACAGCTACAGACAACCCCACCAACATAAGAAGGACATACAGCTACAGACAACCCCACCAACATAAGAAGGACATACAGCTACAGACAACCCCACCAACATAAGAAGGACATACAGCTACAGACAACCCCACCAACATAAGAAGGACATACAGTTACAGTACAAACAGCTACAGACAACCCCACCAACATAAGAAGGACATACAGTTACAGTACAAACAGCTACAGACAACCCCACCAACATAAGAAGGACATACAGTTACAGTACAAACAGCTACAGACAACCCCACCAACATAAGAAGGACATACAGTTACAGTACAAACAGCTACAGACAACCCCACCAACATAAGAAGGACAAACAGCTTGAAATCACACGCAGTGAGCCTGCTGATTATAAGCATGCCTGTCATGTGCACAGACATCAGAAATCCTTGCAGAAGGACTAAAGTCATTACACGTATCTGAAGCTGACCGGATCAAATGATGCCAGCCAGGCTGATCACGACCGCCCGGAAAACCCGAGCATCTTCCACCCGCTCTGCCGTGGCACTCGCATCTTGCTGGGCTCTGTGGAGGGAAAGGGGGTACCATTACCGTGACAACGGGCACGTGCGATGACCGAATGGGATCGCGACGTACGAGAGTATTCCGGACTCGCACGCAAAGAGCGCTAATGCCACCCGATTGGTGTGGCAGAAGAGCCTGCAGGAAGCTGGAGGATTTCCGCTCCAGTCACAGGAGCGGCGGGCGGGGTGGAGGTGAAGGTGGAGGTGGAGGTGGGGGTGGAGGGGGGTATGAACAAATACTAGTAAAGATGAAAGATAGAAGTAACGAAGCATAAAGTATGTGACATGAGCTGGAGTTACTGGAGAGAGAGCATATAGAGAGGGCGGTGGATGGAGCTGCCCAGAGGCTAATAGCAGATAAAAACACATTAGCAGCACCCTGAGCTGCCCCTCCAGACCCCCACAGGACAGGATGATATTAACCACTCACAACACACACACACACACACACACACACAGAAATATGGCATGAAATGACTAAAGCAAGACTCGTTTGGTGGCTGGGTCAATGGAGATATGAAGGTGAGTCACGTGATCTTGATTAGATCCTATCTCCATGTTAATAAGGAAGATGCATTTCAGCCCACTGAACACCACGGAGAACGCTCTGGCTGTATTATACTCCACAGCGCGGCTATCGCATCACTGCTGTCTGCCTATATATCTGTCTGTCCTACTAGTGCCGTTTCTGCAGAAAGTCGCAAATGAGTTTAAAAAAAAGGTCCACCTTTTCAAAACACCCTTCTCCATAAATCTTCACACGGTCCTTTCGGGAGGGGCAGTGTGGGTTTGAGACGTCCTGGCAATTCATTTGCCTGGCAACACCGCATATCACCGCCCGCCGAATAAGCTGTAACCTTTGAACTCTCACTTGCTGCGGGTCTTCACAGAATCCAGACTATAACAGAATACCAGTCTGGCATCCAGAATGCTACAGTCAGCCAGATGAAAAACGTTCATCAATTACACCTTGTGACATCAGTGCACCGAGCGATCGCGTTTTATGTTAGGTGCCCGTTGTGTAATATTTGTGAGCCAGAAGAAAAAAAAATCACATCCCGTGAGGTTACCCCGTACTTCGATGTCATAACAGATAATTGGCGGTACGGCTGGTCATGTGACCAGATGTGAGCCGGTGAACTGCTCGTGCTCGTCTCAGCTCTCTGTTCTCAGACCTTTATTCTTCAGGAGCCCGGGGAAGGATCCCTCACCCACACATTAGCAGTGTAAGGCTCTGGGAGTGAGAACACAGTGTTTCTGCCATGTCACCCCCCCCCCCCCTCTCTGTTTGTGTGTCTCGTCCCTGTCTCTCCTCTTCCGTCTCCGTCTCTTTCTCCTCCACCCACACATCTTCTCATTGTTTTTGGGCATTTTTTGATGTTTGTTTTTTCTCCCCTCCATTTTTTTTCGGTTCATGTGCCTCATTCTTCCTCATCCTTCCTCCCTGTGCCTTTCTCCGAAGACTCTCTCGCCCGCCGATCCCCTCTGCTCTGGACCCTAACACGCTTCCCGTGCGGAACTTGTGTAATCTTGCTGTGGTGACTACCCCAGCACCAGGGAACACACCGTACACACCTGGCCAAAACGCTGGTGCTCTGGCCCGGGGACACGCTCTGGGGCGGCCATATGGTGCAAACACAGTGTCAGTTATAGTCTAGAGGGCGAAGTTCACTAGTTCGGTGCCTAGATACCATCAAGGAGATGAACACACATACGCTGTGAAAAAAACCTACAGAAGCATAATCCTGTCTCCCAATTCACAGTGTCTAGTGGCCGTTGGATCCAGGCCTATGGACACAATTTCACTGGGTTTTTCACTGGAGCTTTTACCATATACAGACATGTAATGCAGATAATAGTATCTTTTTCATTAGTTTAAAAATGAAACCAAAACTGAAACAATACTATTGTTCATCATAATACTTTAAGGCATCAACGTTCAATGAAGGGATCAGTCAGTAGAGATTGTAAAAGCAGGTGTTTTTTTCTGTGTTCACAGAGAGATTCATCGAGAAGAAGGGCGACAGGCTTTGTGTTCCAGGTTCATTTGAATTGCATTCAGTGACACGCGACAGTGCGCCTTGACAGTCCACGCACCTTTGCCAAATTACGCTGAAAATTACAATACGTTCAGCGCGCGTGTTAAAGTGAGTGTCGCCCTACCTTAATAATTTTGTTGCCGAGGCTTATCTGAAAAAAACAAACAAAAAAAAACAATCTGTGAGATCCCACAAGGAGGAGATGGCAAAGGTTGCCACGAAAAAACTGATTCTTTTGTGCAATTGTGCACTGCTATGTATGTTCAGCTCTGGGCGGAATGAAATTACCAGCACACTGATATGAATTTAAAACAAGCCGTGGGCCACGCGCCGCATGTAAACCTATTTTGGGTTCTGACCGCTCGGTTCAGCCTGAAATATTGGGATGTCGGCATCAAGAATAATACGTAAATGATCATACACAAAGGGGTCCGAAAGCAATCACATTTAAATCGCGAACATACCAGACATAATAAGGTATAAACGCCCGAGTGATGCGCTAATGTGGTACATCACGCAAAAACTTGAACGAACCTCGCCTTTAGTGCTATTCTGGATATTTTTTGTTCTGTACAGTTTCGTATACTGAATGAATATTACAAATATTTCACATAATTACGTAATGATGACGTTAAACAGGAAATGGTATCCACTCGAATCCACTCCAATCTTTAACCTTGGTGAATATAGTAGGGGAGACCGGGTATAGTTGTAACACTTTTTGCTTCAGCACCTGTAACTCACTGATTTTTTAAGCTAGAGTTTTCAAACTTTTATACAAAGCACACACATTTGTTTACTACAAATGGCACCAATTCCAACCTCAATTCAAATATCACAGCCCTCGTGAGTTGATGTCAAATACATGGTATTCTTTTGTTACAACCTACCCCACTTTTGTAAGTTGTAACAATTACAAAAAGCTGGGGTAAGTTGTAACAATTAGACAAAAAAGAAAATCAGAGGCCACACCATGCAAAATGCTTCAAAAAGAGGTTTATGAAATAAAATAACAATCCAGAACAATGTGTCTCTCTCTGTGACTGACCATAATTCATATCCACTTTCTGTTTTATTCAGGAGTGTGTGTGTGTGTGTGTGTGTGTGTGTGTGTGTGTGTGTGTGTGTGTGTGTGTGTGTGTGTGTGTGTGTGTGTGTGTGTAACAATATGTATGCTTAATAAACACTAATGCAATGTACCTGTGTAAAGAACATGTAGGTCAAATAATAAACAATGTCAGTGTGTGTGTGTGTGTGTGTGTGTGTGTGTGTGTGTGTGTGTGTGTGTGTGTGTGTGTGTGTGTGTGTGTGTGTGTGTGTGTGTGTGTGTGTGTGTGTGTTAGTTACATGGCAGATGCCATGTGCCTTTGCAACTGATCTGACTTACTTGCCCTTCCTTGTGACCTCATACAATGCTTTTTTTTAAACATTTGCAGGCACACCTCTGTCAGTCTTTCTAAAAACCAAGAAAGTTTTCTTAGTTGTATGTAAGGTGATGGTTGTAACACTTTTTAAAGCTGTGTTACAACCCACCCCACCCCTGTCAATCATTGTTTAACTAGCTGTATTAGCAAGGTGGTTTGAAATTAACGGGAAAAATGCATCACAATTTACCTGAAAAACTACAGTTCAATGTAATATAATTCATATGGTTTTATCTGCAATAGTATAAGTACTAAACAAAATATAGTCTTGATTCAGAAATGTAATTTCTCACCTCAAAATCAGTTTTTTTCTCTATGGAATCTGCACGTGCCTGTTTCCAGCTTTGACATTCACCATGTGGGATCAGGGAGGAATTAGGTAAACACTGGAATGATCATATGAATCCTATCTTATCCGTGATCCGTGGAATTGATGGTGTTATAACTCTCCCCATGTTACAACCATAACCGGTCTCCCCCTACGAATCTCCTCCCTCAGATCTAAGTGAAAATAAATGAATATACAACAGTGTGTCTATCTCTTGTTGCTCAATGTCTACCGAAAGTCTTCAAGGTCTTCCCCATGTACTGGGATTGTCAGAGTGTCAAATCTCTGACAGACGTGTCTATCACAAACATTCCAACTTACCCAACTCTGTGTGAAGTTATTCTGTTCTGATGGTGTACCAGAGAAAAGCAAGGTGTTCCCGAAGTTGTCTTGAAAAAGTGCACTAAAAGAAGTTTCTAAGGCAGACGTACAGTGTCCCTGAAGATGTCATTATTGCGGTCCAACACGGTCGATTCGTTAAGCGTGAGATAGCTGCTTAGCTTTTAAGGTGGCAGCCTAGGTAAAGTTCACAACAGTGTTTGTTTTCTTGTTCGACAGGCACGAGTCTCTAAATTGACTCATGCTCTCAAGAAAACCAAACTGCTCATTTATGATACAGGGAGCAAAAACTTTCTGGCGGTATTAACAAACTGCCACACACTTCTTCCATTGAGAACTGGGTTTAATGTGCAATTTAGATTAGAACATAATGTTTTAAATTTTAGGTTGAACAAAAGGAATGTCAATACTGTAATATTACTCTGGTCATTGTAGTGCATTTTGTAGAGATTTTTTTATGTAGAGGTCCAAGATTAGACCCATAGGCAACAACCAAAGAAAAAGGTTTTTTTTTTTTTTTTTTTAATCAATCTTAATATTCAGGTTAGAGGTTATAATGCATTCAAACTACGTGGGATCATATATCAAGAGCAAAGGCTTGTACAGTAAACTATACTAGGGTTATAGGCCCTACTTCACTTGTGGTATGCATAGGAACCGCATGACTGTAGAAAAAACAAAAACAATCTGTTTAACCGTGTTTTATATTGTGTTGACTTGTGAAGGGGTGGAACTTCAAATTATGTTATTTTCTAAATAAAATGAGGCTATATCTCATCTACATGCATTCTGTTAACTTGTTTTGTTATAGACAAAAGGTAACTGATTTGAAACTGTGCACAAGCCATCTGGATAGCTCTACCTGGAAGAGTTGTTTAACCAGTAGTTAAGTAACAGCCTACTCAATATTGCATAGACGAGGCGATTCAGACTCCCCTATCAATAATGCAACACCATCTGTGGAGCAGGTGCCGGATCTAGTCTTGATGCTCTCCCATTTGTCTGGGCTTTGTTTCAGATTAGCTACACGCCGGATGTGGGCTCGAACCTCCAGGCTGAGGAACTCAATTCTGAGGGGGATAACGTGTCACATCGGGGTGACCATGTTGTGTTTGTTAGCTGTTACCTCACCCTCGCCAGGGATGCGTAATATTGAGTCCAGGAATAAAACCAATAGTTTTTTTATATGTATGTAAGTGTTTATGGTTGTTGTTGTACTGGCTGGACGTGACTCAGTAACACAACCAGAGAGCTGCCAAGAACGTTCAGGGTAATGAGCGCTGCAATAAAACCCATCCACTCGAACACTCCAGTTTTAAATACCTGTATCGTTGTAAGGACAGCAGGAAACGACTCTCTTATATCGTATATTTTAATCATGGCCCAATCACACACGCATGCACATTACACAGCAGAACCGAGTCAGAACTAGTAAACAACGTTCAACGGAAGCTGTTTTCCTGCCTCCTCGTTCGCGGTACCTCATGCCCCGGTGGGCAGCCCCACCACCACCTGATCGATGCCCGGATGAGTGCTGAACGCGGATTAACACGCCACTCACCGCGGATTAACACATGCGCATTGCCTCGTTGGTTACGTAAATATGAACGTCAGGTTCGATTAATCGTATTATTCGACACCAGTGTTTGCAGTCCCAGCAAACGTGTCAGCGTATTCGTCGTTTGTTTCTGAGGTGAACCCGTGAGGTGATTTGTTTATGAAAAATGTCCGCAAATGTTACACCCACGACGATGGGATTGCTTTCAGTTATTCCATTCTATGTAGCCTATTTCAAGCAGGGGTTGGCATCACTGGGCCGATACATATGAAAATAAAGTTGGTATTATAGCGAGGAGCGGTCAGTGCCGCGTGAGATGTCATACAGCGCGTGCAACAGCAACACGTGACGTAGCAGGGAACACTGGAGCAGAACCGGCGTAATGGAGGTCACGCTCCCCGTGCGTCAATCCCGCAACACGCGCACTACTCGGGTGTCCCCCTCACGGCCCCAAGCCGACACTCAAACCTGTAGGGCGACACGAAGCGGCTGTAATTACCGTAAACAGACGATTTCTCTTGGAAAAAGTTCAGGGTAATGGAGGTTGGCTATTATCGAATGCCTGCTTTTGTGTCATTTTCTGTCTTATACATGGGCATAACATATGATGGTGTAATGCTTGTACGGACGCGTGGATAACACGCTATCGCATTCACCCTGCCGGGCATGAAGAGGGTGACCGGAATCCCATGGAGCCATAGTTTAAGTGCCCAATATATCGCCCCAGCAGGCCTGTTTGAAACACATCTCTATGTGACTAATTTAAACATGTTTAATGAACGTCTTGCGTCTGTTTCTGAGTATGTTCTGCGTTGGCTCCTTCATTTAATCGTGTAGTCTGCATTTTGGTTCGCAGAGACTGATAAACTCCGAATGTTATTTCGTTATGATGCAACACAGGATGTCATACTATAGCAGTTAAATGCACCTAGGAGGAGTGACGCTTTGAGATCCAGTTAGCCCGAGTTAGCATCATATCTAATACACAATTATGGCAACTACCGTGAGAAATTATCCAATAAAAGAACTGGACCTTCCACTAAAAATGTAGCGTGCTGAGATGGTGATGAGCGAGAAAGAACGACCGACAGATCTAAAAATCTGCACACCGACTACAGAGCAGCAGCATCTTATTTGATTCTGGCTTTGTTTATTATTGCAGAGTTAAATGTTAGTGCAGTGAGTCGCATACTTGCTGTGTTACTAGGGTGTACATGAAAAAAAATACAATATCTTACATTTCCACGCGTCTTCTGTTCTGTAAAACCCTCTGTAATGTAAATGTACCTATTTTAGGACATGTTGTTATTCTGTGCTCGCGCGCATTACACAAGCGATCTGTCCCACGTCTTTTTAATGGGTTATCAAGTGTGTATTTAGAGTAAGTGACTGCCAGTATATAGCTGACGAAATTACCCTTAGATGAGAGGAGGTTTAAAAAGAAGGGGGGGGGGGTATTTGGCATGAATGTGTTTAGCAGTGGGTTTAACTGCGAGTGTTGCATGAGAGAGAGAAACGAGTGCTTTGCGTCCTCATTCTCATCGTCTTTCAGAACAAGGTTTCGTTACATCCACAGAGCGACACAGCCCTCGCTCACTGTAACGCCATCCAAATGATAACGTTTCTAAAAAACGGATTGTGACTTTAAGGCTTTGCCAATCCGTGACTGATTTTATCACTAAAGTACAAGTGCGCTTGTGTGAGCGGAGATCCCGGTGGTCAATTACAGAACCGAGACTTGAGGTTTAAGTACAAAGACCAACCGGGTCAGGACATGGATGAGCGACCTCACCGTCGCTAATAACAGATGTTGGACTTGGAATTGGACGGGCGAGCTCGTGTTACTGGGTCTCCAAAGACTTGGCAAACTATACCGAGCTTCCCTTCTGGAGTGCCCTTCTGTGTAGCCTAGACATTTTAATGGATTTCTTTTGCACCCTTAATAATCCTTAGAAACACACACACACACGTCTCATCTAAATCTGGACATAATTGATTACTTAATGTCGATGGTTTCGTGTTGCGCGAGAGCCTTGGGCACAGATTGTGGAGGCAGACTCATACCTGTGCACACAATGCGTTATTTTCCATGCGCACCCAACATCGCTCCCGATTACCTCCACGGCTATGATCAAATCACCCCGAACGCCCAGTGATGAGAGAGCTGGAGAAAGCTGACACTGAAATGACTCATCTAATGGTTCCTGTTTTTATGTGAAAACGTCCGGATGATTCATGGTCTGATTGTGTGTAAATGTGCGTTGTTTTTTTTTTTTGTTTGTTTGTTTTTTTCTCCAAACACCCAATTGCACCTATTTTAATTTGTTTCTATTTGGATTAATGTTCTAAATCACAGTCAAATCCTGTTGGTACAAAAAAATGGAAAAAAGAATCCCAACGAGGAGAGAAATGCATTAAAGTGCACCAACGCATGAAATGAAAAACATTAAATAAAAGGGAATCAATGTTGGGCATTGTTTTATTGGATGTCCGTCAGAGCACCCGACTTATTTAGATTCGATTCAAAGCTCAAGATCTGAGGAGTAATTCTATAACTCGCTCAGGGTTAAGGGTTGTGCTGGATCTGTGTAAGGAGCCAAAGTGATCGATGGTGGCAGTGATACAAAACTGCGCAGCACGTGTGTCACCATTTAGTGGGAGCGAATGAGGGACGATCCTCTAGTTCAAAAGCAAACTACTCGTCAAAGTAGGCCTATATCGATTTCTCAATAGCAGAATTGCACTCGAAAATAGAAACATATCAAGAAACAATCTGTTCCACGGACGTAGTTTTGGGGGGGGGACGGGGGGGACATGTCCCCCCCACTTTTTCAAAAGCCGGTTTTGGTCCCCCCCAGTTTTTACAGTTAAAACCAAATATTTAAGTAGCGACGAAGTCATGTCCCCCCCACTTTTTAACGGTTAAAAAAACAATATCCAAATAGCGACAAATCTAGCACTAGGATCATGCAGCTCCGAGCTCCCCCCCCCCCCCCCCCCCGCTCAACAATTTTTGTTCACAGCGCTCATCAATTTTCATTCAACCCCCCCCCCCCCCGCTCAACAGTTCGCCACCCCAGGTTGTGTCCCCCCCACTTATGAAATCAAAACTACGTCCATGATCTGTTCTGCATAATAAGCAACGGGCAATATAATATAATCTGCAAGATAATCAAATATGTCTGATTTCCATTTCAAACTTTTAGAACTGATCCTAGATTGTCTCTGGTATCGTGCGTATTACACACTAGGGCGTGATACTGGGTTGTCTCTGGCTAACAATCTTAGCCAAAGATTTCTTTCCATTACGAAGCAATGAGTAACGCTTGGTACATGCCTGAGGGCAGGCGGCGCACGCGACGTCGTGGCTCGGCGTGATCGCGCCCGGCCATAACGCCGATTTGTGGGTCTGCTGTCGGGAAATCTTCATGACACGAGCTACAGTTTCAGAGGCGTGCTGACAAGAATAAAGGAGTCAGTACTCGACGACTAAAAGAACACATTTTAGACTCTACATTAGTCTAAAAACTATACAGTCCAAAAAAAAAAAACCCAGACTAGACACAGAAACTCGCTGCCCGACACCATTTAATTTCCTTGCTTTAACACACCTGGTTCAACTTGACTAATTACCAAGTTACTCCCAGTAGTCTTCACCTCAGAACGCAGCAGGATATTAGACCCTACAGCTTTTCGCTTAGTCAATACTACTAATAGTGGCCTTTTCTGTGATTTCAATTGGAGGCTTTCTCACCATTGTAAGAGAACTGTTAATATTACCCGTGTATATTTTCTGTATGGAGTACATATTGTCTGTATTGTATAGCCTAAATTATAATTTGAAGAAAAATGATAATGATAATTTATATAGTGCCTTCCACAAACCCAAAGACTGTACATTATGAGAACAAACAAACGCAGGAATAGAAAAAGTGTGTAGTCAAAAGTTTAAGAGGTGAACTTTTAAGTAACAGAGTTTAAGGCACTCATGAAGCAATTGTGGCAGTTGCAAAGCTTAGAAGCAGTAACACTGAAGGTCCCGCCACCAACTGACAAATTTCAAAACAGGCCACGAGAATTCATGTTATTGAATATCTAGGGGGGGCAGTAAGGATGAAGGAGCTTGGTGAGTTATGAAGAAGGACAACAGTGTGGAGACAGTGGTACGCAGTCGAGCTGGTTAAGGATATGCGTCATGTGTGGTGGGGGTGTGAGTGCTTGGAAGGTTCTGTCCGCTCGGCTTCGGCCGAACTGGTGCTGGTTGTTGAATTCAGCTGGAAGACCAATGAAAAAGCCAAAACATCAAAGGCTTGTACCACCATTTTGGCAGTGGCATTGCTAAACAGAGGACAGAGGGGGGGGGGGGGGGCTGTTCCTACTGCACTAATGTTAAATTGCAGTTTTGGTGAGAGACGTACTGGAGGTTAAATATTACCAGTATGTGTGATCTGCGTTTTGCTGTAGGCATAGTCAGCATCTGTGTGTGGTGATTCTGAACGCAGACCACGCTGACTGAGCCAGTGCATGAAATAGAGGATTCATGGGGTCTATAATATGGTTCCACATTGTAAAGGAAGTGAGACACACAGGGAGGGTGCGGTCGATTGTCTGGTGTAAGGTCTTCCAGGGGGAGGGGACAGGAGCAGGACTGGGTAATGTCCAGGAATATATCCGGCTGTCCAACCTGTCCAAAAGGCCCTTCTGTCTCTCTCTGTGTCCCTCTCTCGCTCCCTCACTCACTCTTTCTTCTCTCTGTCTCATTCTCTCCTGCTCCTTCTCTTTCGATCTCTCTTCTATTTAATTATACTTGTGTTTTATAACAAGATGACCGTACCAAGCACAAAACCTTCTGTTTCCCAGCGTCTCTGCAAACACACTGGAGCATAGCCTTCATACACACACACACTCTCTCACACAGCCAAGCAACGTTTCTCTAATCACTTTTAGGACAAAATGGAACTCCACTAACAGCAATAATCAATAATTATATATCAAAAGTATGATTATCAGTGGCATGTTGTCAATTTTGTCTAGGTTTCCATTTGGCACTGGCATTGGCATTGGCTTTCTCACAAATGAAAGATTTTAGAATCATGTGTGTTTCATTTAATATTTTGCTTCTCAATATGACAAAATTGCTCAAGAAACTACTGTAGAAAGTAAAAATGAAATCTATTTCTTAAGCTGTGTTCTAAAGTTTACTGGCAATATTTAAGTCCCTTTCCAGTCATTTAGAGCCATTTGATAGGGTGTGGGAAGGCGTGGGAGACTGTAAATTTACTGTCTCTCCCTCAGAATAATACTGGCTGCATCTGTACACGGTCTCACTGGACCTCACTGTTTTGCACATCTTTTTATGTTTTTTTTTTTTTATGCGCACAAACACACCCACACAAATAAAACATATGCACAACACACACACACACACACACACACACACACACACACACAATCTTACCATCTGGTCTATCTTCCAATCTCATTCCCACTTACCCGAGGAGGGTCCCACGAGAGTGTTCAGTAGCACCAGGGTGTGTATGGGGAGGTGTTTACCAAGCCAGCACGCTTCCCTGAGGAACGTGGTGAAAGTACTACTGCGAGGAAGAGGCCCTTGAGTCATTGAGAGTGCCGTCAGGTCTCGGCCCTTGGACGGGCAGGGACGCCCTTGTGGGAACATGCGGCTAGCAGCTGCCGTGACAAAGTCCCACACTGGGGAGCATTCCAGAAAAACGCCTTGGCAGTCGGGATCCTCCAAGCTGGGACTGAAATAATCAAAACGCCAACCAAGCAGATTATTAAAGATCACAGATTACTGTAGTGTTTCAGTTATGCAACCCAGCAGAGCTCCCTCTGGGTGACTGGCTGGCGGGCTATCTGTCTGTTTATCCAACCATTAATATATCCCTGCCTGGATATCTGTCTGTCTGTCTGTCTATCTGTCTGTTAGTTAAGAAATACTATGTATGTCTAGAGTAATACTGAAGGAGAAAATCTGATACTGAAATGTTTACTGTTTAAAACTTCAATGGGTGTGATAGTGTACAGCTCTCGTGATCTGCATTCTGTCTCCTCATAAACCCATGTGTCTTAGTCCATTCAATTGGTACACACACACACACACACACACACACACACACACACACACACACACACACACACACACACACACACACACACACACACACACACACACACTCCATCCCTCTCATGTGCATGGGGTTTTGTTTTTCCTCTAATCTTCTGTGTATAAGCTCCAAAGCAGCGTCTCTGTATATCAAACTCATCCAAAGACACGGACACACACACACACACACATACACACACACTGGTGCACATACACTCACACACACAAATACACACACACACACCACAGCTGCCTCCGCTTCCTCGTCTCTGAAAGCACATGGCATGGTTTGAAAGCACTCGAGTGCTGTTCCCCACCGGGCTGAGAGCAGGGATACACACTCGCAGGAGGCAGTAGCGAGAAGATCGCCCCCCACAGGGCTTTTTAGCAAAACATCGTTCACTCCTCCTTCTTCTGCTGTCTTCCTCTTTGGATTTCACTTGCCTGCTTTCACTCTTTTCTCCAGGAATGTCTCTTCCGCTTTTGAAGGCCTGCTGTAGGAGAACAAAAAACAGCATTATTGATTACCAATGGTGCACAAAGGCAGAACGGCGGCCCGGCATCC
Organism: Brachyhypopomus gauderio; assembly: GCF_052324685.1. NCBI lineage: Eukaryota > Metazoa > Chordata > Actinopteri > Gymnotiformes > Hypopomidae > Brachyhypopomus > Brachyhypopomus gauderio. The sequence goes on from NW_027506867.1 coordinate 2,609,715, forward strand.
CTGCAGACTGAACACGGAGATCTCCTCGAGACTGACCTTTGGTGCCTCAACAATGCTGTGAATTCATTGCCATTGTTTAGGAAGGTCTCCTTCATTTAGAAGCAATGCAAACAGGCGTACACACACTACAAAATTCCCATCTCAACTGCACATAGACGCAGCCGGCTCTGCTGGTGTCAAGCACAGAGGCTTATGTGTGTTTACTTTCACTGCCTATTTTCGCTTTGTTTGGATGCGAATGACTCTCATGACCTTCGTGTAACGTTTCATGCCACAGATACAAAAAACTCAGATACAAGCATTACGTCTCAAATCGAGTTCATTCTTTGTCCTGTTTTGTTCGTTTTAATCCGTCGTTTACACTCTCTCTCATGCTTAATTTAGGGAAGACTAATTGCGCTTCGCTCGCCGACCTCCCACCTTATGCTCGCAACGCCTCTGTACAATTGCACGAGCGCAGCCATCACTGCCAGCCAACCAAGATGTAGATGAATTTCACCATGAGATAAAGCGTCTACACCTGAAGAACGAGCCTTCACAAGCATGGCTCGACACCATCGGGGAGTTGTAACTGAAAAGCGTTTTTACTAATAAAAAAAGAGAGATCAAGTCATTAAAACTGGTCATGTAATCTACCTCAGTACTTTTTGCTGTTAACTCCGGTTGGTAGGCACACAATTCACAGTGTTAACAGTGAGCTACACTACACTGTCAAAGGCATTTAAAGATCACTGGACCTGAATCCTGCCTACTCTACCCTGAAGGAGAAGCATGCTGACTGAGTTTTCAAACTCATTTAGATTGTTTCGATCTTGTCCCCTTTGTGCGAGAGACCATGTAGCATTTGATTGGCTGAGCAGGAGCTTCACCAGCGAATCAATCTTTGGCTTCACTGCTGTCTGAGGAGATGGCAAAGACAGCACAAAACCCCCAGGTCGCCCTTACGCATTCTTGGGTCCATGGTTTGATGCCAGGCTACATATTGAGAATAATCAACTATAGACGCGGAGGGATGTCAGAGGAAACAGGCGTTCATTGACTAATCCTGACATGTCTGGGGCCACCGCAGCCTCTGACGTTTCTGAAACACGGTGAAGGAGCCAAAACGGTTATTCATGTGTATGTTTTTGTTTTCTCATATGTTCTTCTTTTTTGTTTGAGTGTGCTCCACCTATTGGTTGCAGTGGATGGGCCACGTGGATAAGAACAGGTGTTGCTACCTGGAGGGCGTGGCCAAAGCAGGAAGATACGGTCTTTGACCTCACATCCTGAAGGCCAGGCTACCATAGACAATGCACCTCTTCCTTATTTTGTTTCAGTTGTAATCTTTGGTTTATCTTTGTAATCCTTAGTTTCTGTTATGTTTGGAGTTTCTAAAACATTATGTTTTTATTATTTACAATAAATACTTTTTCAAGTTGGACAACAACTTTCTGTGGACCTTGGATCTTTTTGGATGTGAAGAGTCAGACATTTTTACTTAGCCACCATAGCGGTTATCAACAGGACAGGAAATAACCACTACACACGGTAAAATAGATTCCAAAGGGAATGAGGGGACCATAGATTGAAAAACATTGGTTGAAAAACTGTGTGAACGTCTTTTTCATTGTTCGCCATATTGATTATGTAACCCTAATCAAACTGTTGTGAAACAACACCACAGTCAAAAATGTGACAAAGACAATGTGAAACGAAGGAACACAATATCCACCTGACTGAAGAAGGGTGTAACTGTCTCTCATGGTGGCCATGCTTGCTAGCAATGGGGAGAAATGTGCAGAGATTTTAAAAGAGACAAGGCAAGTATACTTTTCACACACAGTGACAATTCAAAGTGTATCGTATAAAAAGTCACTCGATATATATGAAAAAAAAAGATTTAAATCAAAAAGTTAAATGACAAATTTAAAACAACTGACTTAAATTAAACATGAAATGTTGAGATTAAAGATGAAAATAGACACAATAAATTAAGAATTAAATATAATAAAACATTTTGTAGTGGTGCAAATGAACAGTCTACTATGCAGAAGAGAACAGTGTTTAAACTGAGCCCAGAGCCTTTTCAGTTGTTTTTAAGTTTACATTTGAAAGTTTAGATGTTTAAAAATAAACTTAAAAAAAATGACATGGCTTGTTTGGGCTCTTCTAATATTCTCTGACATCTTGTTCCATTTCAAAGTAGCATAATAACAAAAGGCTGTCTCTCTGTTCTTCACCTTTGTCTTGGTCAGGACCAGTGTTGGAAACGTTACTTTAAAAAAGTAATTAGTTATAGTTACTCACTACTTTTTCAAAAAAGTAACTGAGTTAGTAACTGAATTATTCTATAATAAAAGTAAATCGTTACCAGGGAAAGTAACTATTTGCATTACAGTAAAAAAAAAAAAGTTATATGCCAATGAATAAGGATTTTTCCTTAAAAAAAAAGCCATTTTTACAGTTAGTTGAAATTAGTAGATCAACTTTTAACTTTTGACATTTATTGCACATCAACAGACCAGTGCAGGATAGAATCATTTAAAATCCCAAATCTTTGAAAAAAAAGAAGCAAAAGTAAACAGTTACACTATATACAGTAAAGTGCATTTACATCTATCAAATTAAATTAAATTCTCTCAACCTGAGACAACTGGTTTGTTCACAACAGAAGTAAACTTAACAAATAAACCTCTATTCTTAATTAAATAAATCAAATGTCTGGTAGACATTCAGGAACTTCAAGTATTTTCTTAAATAATGTTTATATCGCCACCTTGAAAATGCTAGTTTTTCTTCGGCTTGCTCCTGACTCGCCATTTCTGCCTCTTCTCCGTTTGTGTCATGTGTCACTGACGTGCTTCGGCTCATGTGTAAAAACACTGGCTCTGATTGGCTACCATAATGCTGCCTTAGCCAATCGCTTACTGACTTGTTGAGTTAAACAGGTGTTACACCGAGAACTGTGACCTATCGAGATCTGTTACTCCTCACTAGCCTGGAACCGGTCCGCTCGCATTACTGTTAGTATATCAATATATAGTAATAACGCACCGCTTTTAATGACCAGTAACGTCAACGGCGTTGTAACGACAGGAAAAGTAACTAATTATTTTATCCCGTTACTGACAAAATGATGCCGTTACCTAACGCCATTATTTTTAACGGCGTTATTCGCAACACTAACTGGACTAACTGGTAGGATTAATTCTTATCTGAGAGTTCTGCTCTGCTCATATCACTGCAACACTGGCCTTACAATATTAAACAGTTCATAGACCAGTAATAAAGTGGCTTGTAAAGATTTTAGGTACTGAAAACTCTGGCTTCTGAGCTTTGAATCAAGAGATTCTGTTTGATTGTGTTGTCGTCTTTTGGATTTACCATTACGGGAGGCCATTACAGTAGTCAACCTGCTGGTAATAAACCTTTGATGGGTTTCTCTAGGTCTGGCACTCTAGGTCGAAAAACGTGTGTAACGATGGGAGGCAGGCACGACGAGGCAAGTGCGTTGCCCATACACACGTTTATTTAAACACTCAACAAGCAGCGCAAACAGCGCACCGCGATATACAAAAACACTACACTGAACTGTGAGCTTACAACAAAGACGAGCACGAGACATAGAGCGAACGCACATTAAATAGACGAACTACACAATCCCCAGTGATCATGAGACGAGCCACAGGTGAGACCGACGAACACGCACACACACAGCCACACCCACGGAAATACCTACATGGTTATAACCCAACCACACACACACCCAAAGGGAGGGGTCCGGAGCTGTTCCGTGACAATGTGATCTTGCTGATGAGCTTAAGATAATAAAATTCTGATTTAGACAAGAAAAGACATAGATGCAATAGTAGCAACATACAACCATAAAAACCAGTTGATAAAACCCAGTTCCAGTTGATACAATCCTTCATGTCTTGTTTATTGTTGGGGTCCACAGTACATTTATTATTTTTTTGCTAGGCACACAGAATCAAATTCGTCTCTGTTGCCTCAGTGTGTTGAGTATCAATGTACAGGAAAACCCCTATCAGTGCCTTTATCCCACCCTTGTTTTTGTTGTACCAATAGGTATGGTCCCCCCAATAGGTATGGTCCCCCAACAGGTATGATCCACCAATAGGTATAGTCCCCCAATAGGTATGGTCCCCCAACAGGTATGGTCCCCCAACAGGTATGATCCACCAACAGGTATGGTCCACCAATAGGTATGGTCCCCCAACAGGTATGGTCCACCAATAGGTATGGTCCCCCAATAGGTATGGTCCACCAACAGGTATGGTCCACCAATAGGTATGGTCCCCCAACAGGTATGATCCACAAACAGGTATGGACCTGGTCTCTTCGTTTCTTAATAGGCATGTATATGAGTTATGCAGCATTATCCAGGGATAATGGTAATTTTAGCCCTCTGTCCCATAGTCAATGCGGTGTCTAGTCATTCACTGTATCATGCTGATCTCAAAAAGCAGCTTTTTAGGAGTTCACCAGCTACATATGAGGCCAACGTGATGGGCTGTCTGTTGTCAGTCAGGTGAAGTTTACATTTTGTGGTGTCTCAATATACTCACAGGAAGGCAGAGAAAGCCAGGCTTGTGTTTTTTTTTTGTTGTTCTTTTATGATTGTCACAGATATAATGCAACACTAAACCAAATGTTGGAAGTTAAACAGAAGTGAGTATTGAAGTAAGAGCTGCATTCAGAGATCCAGAGTCGTCCAGAACCCACCCGTTAGACGTCTCCCAGAATCAGTGTCCTAGCCTTGTGCCCTGCAATTTGGGTTACCCCCTTTCAACCTGTACTGGATGTTAAAGATAGGTGAAGTAATTTGATCTTGAAAATTGTACCTCTCCAACCAAATATGCCTGGGAGTCTGTAGTCTCACAAGACCTAATCTCTTGTGTTCAGTACTAGCACTGTGACATCTGCATTAGCCGTAATTTATGCAATGTTGGTAATGCTTTAATATGCACATTATATGCAAATAAGCTCAAGAGCTCAGGACTACTGGTAGTGGGTCGCGCAGAAGTGGATGAGTTGTTGTCATAGCAACTGTTGTCTAATTACTGTTGGAAAACAAAGCCCTGTGCTGGGGTCAGCTCCTTCGCACAGTTCTTCGGTAACACACGAGAAACGTTGCCCATACTAGTGGACGTTTTCGCCATCACCCCGAATGCTCCATGCTGCCATCCTGCTGTCCTGCAGGACAGAGCCCTGGTACAGCGCCCCGAGGTTCGAGGAGTTGCGTACTCTGGGTCATATGTGACTATTGCAGTGGATAATGGCCACCTCACCACTCACCTCTTCCATCTCCATCTCCCTCTTGCCCCTCAATCTCTCTTTCTCTCTCTTTTTTCCACCTAATTGTTATCTGCCTGTCACCTCACACACTCTGAACATTACAGGCCGTGTTCCTTCACCACTCCAGCTAAGCCTTCATCAGAGAACGTCAGTGTTTTTTTCTCTTCTTCAACACTGCAAATTGTTTCTACAGCTTTGTATTCATTTGTACTATAAATATAAATAACTGGTCCAGGTTTCCATACTTTTTCTACCTCTATGCATCCAGTAACCTACTGGGAAAGAAAGCGTGGTTTAATCAACACATGCCAACATTTCAAACTCCTACTCCACATCTACTAAAGTTCACACTACGCACTCCTACTCCAGATCCAGATCAACACATCCCTATACTCCAAACTCCCACTCCAGATCTACATATGTTCACACTACGCACGCTTCCTTTAACCTCACATGCTACAGCCCCTGTATCTTCACTCTGTAAGATCTCACTCCAGCTTTATTCACATAACACACCCCTGTTCAAGTCCCCACACTCACCTAACACACTCCTGTTCTAGTCCCCACTCACCTAACACACTTCTGTTATAGTCCCCACACTCACCTAACACACTCCTGTTATACTCCCCACACTCACCTAACACACTCCTGTTATAGTCCCCACACTCACCTAAAACACTCCTGTTCTAGTCCCCACTCACCTAACACACTCCTGTTATAGTCGCCACACTCACCTAACACACTCCTGTTATACTCCCCACACTCACCTAACACACTCCTGTTATAGTCCCCTCACTCACCTAAAACACTCCTGTTCTAGTCCCCACTCACCTAACACACTCCTGTTATAGTCGCCACACTCACCTAACACACTCCTGTTATACTCCCCACACTCACCTAACACACTCCTGTTATAGTCCCCACTCACCTAACACACTCCTGTTATACTCCCCACACTCACCTAACACACTCCTGTTATAGTCCCTACACTCACCTAACACACTCCTGTTATACTCCCCACACTCACTTAACACACTCCTGTTATAGTCCCCACTCACCTAACACACTCCTGTTATACTCCCCACACTCACCTAACACACTCCTGTTATAGTCCCCACACTCACCTAACACACTCCTTCTCACACACTCACTGTAAGGTCTGATTAATTCTTTTTTTCACCAGAAAAACCACTTTTTTTTTTACGTCCTGCCACTTGGCAGGACGTAATGTTTCTGACTCATGTTGAAGTGTCCATTTTCCATTGCAAACAACACAGAGATTTTATATATATTCCACAATTCAGGTTTATTCAGTATTGTCTCTCAGATGTGTTACTGGAAAAAAAATACGAAGGTTTTGTCTCAAAATGTCCAAGAAAAGCATTGTCCCAAATCCGGCAATAAACAACATTACTGACTGCCTGAGCATAAGCTCCTGTGTACTTATTCATGCAAGATGATTAATGGAGCACAGTTCATAACCAATGAACAATCAATTGAACAACGAACGCTACAGTTTCCATCACAGAAGAATATTAAACTCTCTCAAATCAATATCAAAACCCTTTTTTTTTTGGTTTTTTGACATTTTCTTTTGTATTAAGTATTCTGTATTATGGAAATATAAGCCTGGAGGTGAGTCAATATGTTGGCCCAACTGTCTACTTTGGTTTGAGCCCTGAATGATCATTTTGCTATATGTACACCTTGAGATAACTAGTGTTAAATTGTATTAGTACAAATTGTTTACAAATCGGCTCAAAATGGCCACTGCACAAAGGGGTTTACAGCTAGTCTAAAATGGCTCTTACACTACACACTCCTCACACAATGACACTATACACTCCTGTTCTAGTACCCAATTACACATTCACTCTACACAAGGGTGACCAGATTTGGGTTTCTGAAAAGGAGGACACCTTTTTTTGCCGGGGGGGGTGGGGGTCATCGATGTATCGGTGTATGATATGACACAAATGACATGGTGTCTGTCTTACACGTCAAGCACTCTGCCTCATACGGATCACGACCCTGGCGAAAGCACGGGAATTTTTTTCTTTAACTCCTCCGTAAATGTACACTTCCGTTTCGGCATTGCCGTAGAACCGGCGGACACGCGTGCTTTTGCTTGTAATCACTCGGGGGTAGACTGGCAGGCCCACGCTTTCTTCTTCACACACACAATGTAAAGTAGATAGATTTGAGGAGAAGGGCGTGACTAATTTGCGAGACAGAGAAACCTGGAATGAAGTGTAATGGAACGGAGTGGCAGTTCTAATCACAATGCGCTGTACATGTATTATGATTGAGGCAGTCGAACAAAATCCCGGACGATTTTGAAATTCCCCCCGGACATTTTTTTAGGTTTCAAAAGTAGGACATGTCCGGGAAAAAGAAGACATCTGGTCACCCTACTCTACACGCTTCTGTTGTAGTACCAATTAACACAGCCACACTACACACTCCTGTTCTAGTCCCTACTCACACTCACACACACACATACACACACACACACACACACACACACACACACACACACACACACACACACTACACACTCCTGTTCTAGTCCCTACACACACACACACACACACTACACACTCCTGTTCTAGTCCCTACACACACACACACACACACACACACACACACACACACACACACACACACACACACACTACACACTCCTGTTCTAGTCCCTACTCACACACACACACACTACACACTCCTGTTATAGTCCCTACTCACACACACACACACACACACACACACACACACACACACACACACACTCACACACTACACACTCCTGTTCTAGTCCCTACACACACACACACACACACACACACACACACACACACACACACACACACACACACACTACACACTCCTGTTCTAGTCTCTACTCACACACACACTACACACTCCTGTTCTAGTCCCTACTCACACACACACACACACACACACACACACACACACACACACACACACACACACACACACTACACACTCCTGTTCTAGTCCCTACTCACACACACACACACACACTCACACACTACACACTCCTGTTCTAGTCCCTACTCACACACACATGCTACACACTCCTGTTCTAGCCCCTACTCACTCACACACACACACGCTACACACTCCTGTTCTAGTCCCTACTCTCTCTCTCTCTCACACACACACACACACACACACACACACACACACACACACACACACTACACACTCCTGTTCTAGTCCCTACTCACACACACACGCTACACACTCCTGTTCTAGTCCATACTCACACACACACATGCTACACACTCCTGTTCTAGTCCCTACTCACACACACACACACTACATACTCCTGTTCTAGTCCCTACTCACACACACACATGCTACACACTCCTGTTCTAGTCCCTACTCACACACACACACGCTACACACTCCTGTTCTAGTCCCTACACACACACACACGCTACACACTCCTGTTCTAGTCCCTACACACACACACACACACACACACAACACACACACACACACACACACACACACACACACACACTACACACTCCTGTTCTAGTCCCTACTCACACACACACACACACACACACTACACACTCCTGTTCTAGTCCCTACTCACACACACACACACACACACACACACACACACACACACACACACACACACACACACACACTACACACTCCTGTTCTAGTCCCTACTCACACACACACACACACACACACACACACACACACACACACACTACACACTCCTGTTCTAGTCCCTACTCACACACACACACACACACACACACACACACACACACACACACACACACACTACACACTCCTGTTCTAGTCCCTACTCACACACACACACACACACACACACACACACACACACACACACACACACACACTACACACTCCTGTTCTAGTCCCTACTCACACACACACACACACACACACACACACACACACACGCTACACACTCCTGTTCTAGTCCCTACTCACACACACACACACACACACACACACACACACACACACACACACACTACACACTCCTGTTCTAGTCCCTACTCACACACACACACACACACACACACACACACACACACACACACACACACACACACACACACACACACTACACACTCCTGTTCTAGTCCCTACTCACACACACACACACACACACACTACACACTCCTGTTCTAGTCCCTACTACACACACACACACACACACACACACACACACACACACACACACACACACACACACACTACACACTCCTGTTCTAGTCCCTACTCACACACACACACACACACACACACACACACACACACACACACACTACACACTCCTGTTCTAGTCCCTACTCACACACACACACACACACACACACACACACACACACACACACACACACACACACACCTACACACTCCTGTTCTAGTCCCTACTCACACACACACACACACACACACACACACACACACACACACACTACACACTCCTGTTCTAGTCCCTACTCACACACACACACACACACACACACACACACACACACACTACACACTCCTGTTCTAGTCCCTACTCACACACACACACACACACACACACACACACACACTACACACTCCTGTTCTAGTCCCTACTCACACACACACTACACACACACACACTACACAGTCCTGCTCTAGTCCCTACTCACACACACACACACACACACACACACACACTACACACTATACACTCCTGTTCTAGTCCCTACTCACACACACACACACACACACTCCTGTTATAGTCCCTACTCACACACACACACACACACACACACTACACACTCCTGTTCTAGTCCCTACTCACTCACACACTCACACTACACACACATTCTCGTGCACTCACAACACAGTATCCTCTACCAAGGGTCATTCTGGTACACAGTAACTTTAAAGACAGTATTCTCTCTACACCAAACTCATCTTTTTAACATGAATGAACTTTACCACAACGCTACACTCATCTGTAATAAAATCCTTCTTTTTAACTTTATAATTAGTACAGTGTTGCCTCAATGATTAATGGTAATTATAGGCAAGCTGAAATGTATTGTCATGTGTCATAATTGTGGAGCGCTCTGAATACCCACACTTAGATCAAAGAAAGAACAAAACAGACTCCGCCTCCACCCACACGGAAACACACACACAACCACCCACCCACCCACCCACCCACAAAAATGCACACAAATGCACACACACTTATTCCCACTTTGAACAAGAAAACTGAATACAATTACCAAATCAGTCACCAGGAGTGTGGCCACTCACGAAAAATTTGCTTAGAGATTAGAGATTAGCTAAATCAACACAAAGACAAAATAAATAAATAACCAAACATGGAAAATACGTCCAGGCCGCCTGCTTCTGTTCGGCGAGGCAGGCTAATTGGTGGGGGGGTGCTGAAGCTGAGGTGGGGTGTCCTGCTGGAAACCACAGCCCTCAACCCTCGTTTCCCTGCTGGGAGGAAACTGTGGAAACACATGAAGGTGAAACGCCGTCTGAGAAAACACTCCAGCGTTCATTTACACCAGGAACAATAAGTACTAACAAGGCGCCCCGCATAGCAGAGCTGCCCTGCTGGAACGACCTTCCCACCGGGAGGGTCTCACGTGGGAGAACGTGGCTGTTGTCACCGACCGTGTCGTGAATGCATAGTTTATTGCGAAGTCCGCTGAAGCAGGAGTGATGCGCAAAACTCTCGGATCTGACAGCACCGTAAACGCATGTCGGCCTTTCCTGCCTGAGTGATTGATTAATGAGCAGTTATCGCAAACAAGCCGGCATGGAGCAGCGTCGTGGACCTGCGACGTGAGTTAACTGCAGGGCGACTTGGAGATGACGACAAAGTATGAGTGGACGAGCGAATCGGTCTACTCCCCAGGACCTGTCTCTGCTATGTGGACAGGTGAGCTTTTACTACTTCTGCATATTGTTCTAGTATATCGTGTCGTATTTACCACCCATCTGAAGGAGGCCATAGCAAGTTGTTAGCTATAGTGTGAAATATGCTGATCTTGACGAGGCCTAAGACTGAAAGACTGCAAGATTAACGCTTAATCAAGTATGGATGATCGCCAGTCTGACCCCGTGAGAGTCACATCTGACTGAAGTCTTCCCACACATCCCCAGAGGAAGCAGGCGGAGGGGGCTGAGGGGCGGGGCACGGTGACCTCACACTGACCTTGGTTTGTCTATCAAGCTCTGCTTCTGGCTGGATTCACTGCCTTTCCTGGAAAGTTGTCTCTTATACGATTGGCAAAACATCAGGTTTTGCTAAGATTTACTGGTGCTTTAGTCATGTTTATGACATCTTCGAACACGAAGAGAGAAAAACACTTTTTTTTTCTTACAGACTGCTATGATAAAGCAGAATGAAAACAAAAATGATTGTAATTTAGATTTGCTAACGGTCTGGACAGAAGACGGTGCCTTACTTTTACCCATTGTTTCCAAGTTTCCTGCTGTTTATTTGAACTGTGCAACAAAATAATTTATCATTGATTTCAGCTGTTGAGAGGCAGTTATCCTCCTTTGTTTGACTTGTTTAGCATTTTTTCTTCATCTTTCATAAGTCAAAAAAATTGAACAGCTAAATGTGTGAAGGCAATAGTCACATAATTTCACACTGTGCGAGAAATTGTTTTGTTTTCTGGCCAAGTTAAACTGTTCTGACACCATTTTTGGGCTGTTGCATCGTAATGAATGGAATTCAAATGTGGTTTAACCCTGGGTCGCATTACTGGGGTGGTGGTGTCAAGTCCCATTTCTGAAGTGGTCCACACTACATTCAGCCCCAGAACACCCGGCCCAGCACAGAGAGAACCTGAGGACAGAGAGAACCCGAGGACAGAGAGAACCCGAGGACAGAGTCACGGCCATTCCCAATAAGGCACTTCCTGGTCCGGGAACACGGCGTTACAATATGAAGGGAACAGGCTACTGGTCCCACACCAGGATTTTTTTGAAAAGTCTGAGCTGACGTACCGACTTTCCACTGACTTAGACTAACAATGTCCAGTACAGTGTCCTGTGGGACGTCCTCAGGAGTGCTCGGAGACATATCCTCCACTGACATGACACACATTTCTGGGAAGATTGTTGACTAAATGGGACGCCATGGGAATCACAGTAAGGCCTGTGCCACTAAACATGTTTGTATTTGAACCATCTGGTTATAAGTCACATTTTTCGTGCTCTCTTCAAAATTTGCTATTGCTGTTGCTATATTACTAAAACGAGTGAAGCCAGAAATAATTAGTCACATGACAACCTGCATTGGTTCATCGGACTGTTCAATATTGCAGATTGACGGCATCGCAGTGGTGGTTTCTGGGGTCAGTCTGGTGCAGTAGTTTTCCATTCATTAGGAAAAGACACATAAAGAAGGAACCGGAGGAGAACTAACTCAGTTTGGCAGCATCTAATGTGACCACAGAATAAAGAGGAATGAGTGACAGCTTCAAATCCTGCCTCATCCTTTCTAAGCTCCAGAAATACATTTGGGTATATTGAGGGATACATAACCAACCGCAGTCTCAGATTTTTCTCTGCATTGATGTCATAATCAGCGCTACGTTCGCTCATACAAACTCATTCCAAAACAGTGATGTAATCTTAAGATTCTATAGCGTCCATGTTCCCCATTGGTCTGTGTAATTGTGTTAATTACTGTTTTTTTCTCCCATGGGTCCTTTATGTGGAGTGCCTCTGCCCAGTGTTGTCTCTGCTCAAACACACCTCATTCAAGGGGCCTCATAATTAGTCAATGACCCGAATCAGGTGTGTTTGCCTGGGAAACACTCTGGGCGGTGTTAGCCAGGTGGAAAACTACAAACACGAGTGGCCCCCGCAGAACCAAACGGACCTTTATCGGCTATAGCCCGAAACTGCGTGGTGCGTGTTGTCCCCAATTCTAACACATCTGGTTCGGCTCATTGGGTACAGGACATACTAGTGCCTCACGGTGCAATTTCTCTCCGTCGTTACAGCAACGGAACAACGTTGCTTCAGACCTGGCACCAGGAAACATGATATTACCTTTACACTTTCATTACAAAATGAAATACAAGGCTGATGCAGAAGGCTCGGGCCTGCGTTGCTGTGAAACCACTCTATTTTGCACCAATCCCATGAGCTCACCATCGGTTTGTCTAATGGGCCGTATTGAGCTCCGGAGAATCCTAAGTGAACTGTTATTGGTGGGAAAGAAAGATCATTTGGGCGGTAAGCAACATCAACCCTTTCATAACGAATTACCCAACACGCCGGGGATGTTTTAAGGCACAGAGGGAAGGGGGGGGGGGGGGGGGGGGGTATCTCCCCTCTCTGTAGTCTGATTCGGAAATCAAAAAATTGGGTGCAGCAATACAGACATCTGAGTGTCTAAGGAAAGTCAGATCTGGAGAAAGCTGCTTCCTTGCTCTGGAGCACATGCACTTTAGGCTTCAGCTGCTCAGAGAGACTTGTTTAATATCAAAGCAGCAGGCAGTGAGAGAAATTGAGGGTTCTTTTGAGAAATTGAGGATTTATTTCTACCTTTTTGTTTTGTTTTCTTAACCCCCATCGTCTAGCTCTTAACATGCTAAAATAATCAAAACACCACAGGAGCCATTCGTAGAATGCATGTTTAAATACAACACACAGAAAACATACAGGAACCATATGACGACCACGCACAAGAATGTCACAAGCTGCCCTGCAACCGTGTGACAGGCAGTGCGACTGTATAACAGGCAGTGCGACTGTATGACAGGCAGTGCGACTGTATGACAGGCAGTGCGACTATGTGACAGGTAGTGTGGCTGTGTCTTCCTTGTAGGTTTCCACTATGTGTAATTTGCGATATTTACAGAACAAAGCCCCGGAGAACATTTTCTTCTTATCGGACCGTTAGTGCCTGCATGATGTACATTACGAAAGCAGGTTGCCAAACCCTGGACAGATCGTTTAATATGTGGCACGTATCAATGTTTACTGTACACACACCCCTTCACCTCATAAATCCGCGGTATCACACTAACACGGTATCAGTAAACTTCAGTCTACTCATTAGTCCACTGGGTTCCATACATGCTGTCAATAAAAAGACACATAACCCCAGAAAACAGAGCTGGTGGGAAGCTGTTCTTTTCACACACATCTCACTGACTTCAGTTGGCCTTAGAACGCATTAGATGGGAGTCTGTAGAGAGAAGCTATTCCAACCTTCTGGCAAAAGAGCAACTTCAAAGCTAAAAGAACATGTGATTACCACCAACCCGCCCCCCCCCCCCCCATGTCCCCCTGCCCATCTCAGGTGGCAACCGCTTCACCCGCCTCGCTTCCTGTCTCCACGGCACAGGATCTTTTTGAAGGCCCGGCGAAAGTCATTGTTGAAGATGGTGTAGATGATGGGGTTGAGGGAGCTGTTGCAGTAGCCGAACCAGAAGAAGAACTTGAAGAGGGTTTGGGGCACGCCGCACGAGTCGCAGAGGGCCGTCAGCGTGTACGTGAAGAAGAACGGGAACCAGCAGACCACGAAGACGCCGATGACCACGGCCAGGACGAAGGTGAAGCGCTTCTCCCGGTTCTGCCGGCCCTTCCAGCGGCCGCCACCGCAGGGGAGCGCCTGCTCACGCCTGCCCGTTTGATCTCCCGGCTTGATCTGGCTCAGCTTGGTCTTGACTCTCACTCTTTTCTTCTTGCCGGGGCAGGGCTCGTCGTCCTTGTGCTCGGACGAGGACGACTCCTCGACATCCGCTCCGTCGGCGTGAGCCTTGTGGTCGGCGTCGTCCTGCTCAGCGTGTGCCTCGCCGTTAAGCTTCTCGTGGCAGTGCCCGTTCTCCTTCTTCCCCGCTCCCTTCTTCCTCCGGTCACCAGGGGGCGCCCTTGTTCGGTTCTTGGCAATCTGGTAGATGCGTACGTAGACGAGCACCATGATGACACAGGGCAGGAAGAAGGAGCCGATGCAGGAGGAGATGATGTACCACTTGTCCTCGTTGATCTTACACATGGGCTTGTCCTTGTGATGAACATCCTCCTTCTCCATGGTGATGAGAGGCGGGAAGGAGATCACCGCGGCAATGACCCACACGACGACGACGATGCATTTGATGCGACGCGGCGTGCGCTTCAGGTTGTACTCGATGGCCTGCGTGATGGACCAGTATCTGTCCAGGCTGATGGCACACAGGTGGGCGATGGACGCCGTGCAGAAGAGCACATCGAGTGCCAAGTAGATCTCGCACCACACCCTGCCGAAGAACCAGTAACCCATCAGTTCGTTGGCCAGCGAGAAGGGCATCACCAGTGTGGCCACCAGAATGTCGGCGGACGCCAGGGAGACCAGGAACAGGTTCTGGGGGGCCTTCAGGGCACGGCTGGTGAACACGGCGATCACCACCAGAACGTTTCCGAACACGGTCAGGAGGATGAGCAGTCCGACGAGCACCACCAGCGACACCTGCAGCAAGGTCTGAGCAGAGCCACCGACGCCGCCCTCCGTCCGGTTGGTCATGTTGACACAATCCATAACCCAGGATCACTTTCCCGTCATCTCACACCAGCTAGGATTACACAGACTTTTGACTGCTTACGTCCGCGGAAAAAATAATGAAAAGATCGTGGTAGTCAGTTCATGATGGAAAATGTGCTTTCCGTGATGTTGGACAGCCGTAGGTGTAGATTTCATACAGCAGTGCAGTCATTTCTTTATCCGGAGAGAAAAAAAAACGAGACAAATATGTATTTAGTAATCTTTCTTAGCCATTACATTACAGGATGTCCATAATTTAATTTGGGTTCCAGTATTATCTTCTGCGCAAATATTGTTTGACAAAACTACCTTTTCAAACAGTTCTTGGAGCGCATAATTATAAGAAAGAAAGAAAAAAACTTTGTATAAGCACTAAGTTTTCTTTTAAAGTAGGTATCAGGTGGATCACAGCGTTAAATTACTTCGAATCGGCTTTTTTAAATGCATGGAAGAAATGTGCGTTACCGTTAGTCGCCTCCTCCTCCTCCTCGCAGAATCGCTCGCGCCGTATCTGGGTCTGTCTCGCGCGCGGAGCTAATAGACGGCTAATCATATTAGCCTGCTGCTCCTCCGCGCGCTCGCGAGTGTGTGCGTGCGTCCGAAATTACTTCCCTTTCGCTCGGATCTCGGACACGCCCTCTTTCTATGACAGGCGGCCCCGAGCTGGCGACGCTCCGCGCGGAACGCAGGTGCGCGTGGGAGCGCCAGAAGTGATGCGGCTGAGGAGTGCGCGCGGTATTCAGACGGAGTGTCCCAGAACATGCACAACAACAAAAACTTAATAACTCTTTAAGCCTTTTATGGCCACGGAGAAGACGAGAACAGAACGACGATAAGAGAAACGTCGTGGGAGCTTTTAACCAATTTTAAAAAAGCCATTTCTGAAGATAAGAACGGCAACCCTGACACAAACGTCAAGTGACTTGTGCCAGATTGAATACTAAGGGATTTCACTTAAACTTATTCAAGTTAAGCACGTGTGTAAAGGTCTGTTGCTCTGGACCTGACATTGAATAATTGCAGAGCGCTCAAATATTGAGACTGCCCATGAGTGTACTTCTGAGGATAAGATATGCAGGGACTCAGCGCCGCCTAACGGTGTAATTCATATTACTTCCATGTACGCTCACACAGAACAAACATGCGGAGACAGGACGTAACCGTACAAAAGTGTTTCAGGACGTGTATAACAAAAACATTCAGAAGATCCTGCACAAAGAAAATGTTTCCAGTTAAATATGTGCGCGTGTATTGATATGAATCTACACCAAATATGGTAAACATGGGAATTTTTTTTAAGGGTCTGAGGTACATTTCATGAAAAAAATTATCTTTGTCCTACTCTGTAAAAACATACTAGTGCATTGCTGAATATTAATTTCTAATATGTAGTTATGCTGCCGCATAGAAACTGGGGTAATTAAAAACATGTAAAGCTAGATCAAATCCCATTCACTCCACCTACAGTTGTGATCAAATTTATTCAACCCCCAATGCTGCGAAGGGTTTTATGGAATTCAGTGCACATTTGTAATTGTGTTCATAATGAAATCTTACAAGGACTTGTTAAAGAACTAAATGCAACTAAGATAGCATCAATTTTTTTTGTCATAAAGTATTAAATGGCCTTTTTGTGATTTCTTCATTGACACAATTATTCAACCCCTTTACGACTACCACTCCTAAGAACAGAGGTTCATTCCAGTGTTTTCCATCAGGTATTGAAAACATCTGTGGATGTCAACGAGCAGCAATCAAGCATGATAAGCACCAATTAGGCAGATTTAAAAGGACTGTGATACTCAGCTCCTTCTAGACATCTACTGGTGTGTTTCCAAGCATGGTGAAGGCAAGAGAATGGTCCCAGAAGACAAGAGAAGAGGTTATTGCTCTTCACAAGAATGGCAATGGATATAAAAAGATTGCGAAGTTGTTAAATATTCCAAGAGACACTATCGGAAGTATCATTCGCAAGTTCAAGTTAAAGGGCACAGTGGAAACGTTACCTGGTCGTGGCAGAAAGAAGATCCTGACCGCGACTGCTGTGCGCTACCTGAAGCGTAATGTGGAGAAAAATCCCCGCGTGACTGCTAAGGAACTGAAAAAAGACCTGTCAGATGTGGGCACTGAAGTTTCAGCTCAGACAATAAGGCGCGCACTGCATAACGAAGACCTCCATGCCAGAACGCCCAGACGCACCCCCTTGCTGACTCCAAAGAACAAGAAAAGTCGACTGCAGTATGCCAAAAGTCATGTGGACAAGCCACAAAGGTTTTGGGACAGTGTACTGTGGTCAGATGAAACTAAATTAGAACTGTTTGGGACAATGGACCAGCGCTATGTTTGGAGAAGGAAGAACCAGGCTTATGAACAAAAGAACACCTTGCCTACTGTGAAGCATGGCGGGGGGTCAATTATGCTTTGGGGCTGTTTTGCTTCTAATGGTACAGGAAAGCTTCAACGTGTGCATGGTACCATGAATTCCCTTCAGTACCAGGAGATCTTGGAGGAAAATGTGATGGAGTCAGTCACAAACCTGCGGCTTGGGAGACGTTGGACCTTCCAACAGGACAATGATCCGAAGCACACATCCAAGTCCACTAGAGCATGGTTGAACATGAAAGGCTGGAACATTCTAGAGTGGCCATCGCAATCACCAGACTTAAATCCAATTGAGAACCTCTGGTGGGACCTAAAGAAGGCAGTTGCAGTGCGCAAGCCTAAGAATGTGACTGAACTGGAAGCTTTTGCCCATGAAGAATGGGCTAAGATACCCATAGGTCGCTGCAAGACACTTGTGTCAAGCTATGCTTCACGCTTGAAAGCTGTCATAACTGGAAAAGGATGTTGTACTAAGTACTAAAAAATAATGTCACTAGGGGGTTGAATAAAACTGATAATGATGTGAGCACAGTAAAGACATTTGTGGTTATTCCATCATAAATATTATGTTATGTTTGTCTAATTTATAAGTGCCTCTTTGATATAATTGTAAATAAGATGACTGAAATGATCAAAATCAATGTCAAACTGGCCAAAACACTTTATTTCAGTGGGGGTTGAATAAATTTGATCACAACTGTAGTAAGTTCATCCCACCTTGTTAAAAAGCCTCTTAGCCAGAGTGCTTTCACTCATTCATACACTGACCCCTCATGTCTCTGCATTAATACCGAAAGTCTAAAATCTCATAAAGAAGAGATACCCAGTTTTTGTGTTGCATGCTGTGGTCAGATGAGAATCTTAAGCTTGTCATTGGTCATATTAACCCCATTGACAGACCAAATGTGCCACTTTAATACCAGTGGACTGGCACGACACCATGTGACCTACTAGAGAAACACTACCAGCGGGGTTAGCACACTGCACAAACTCAAGAATCTGACTCACTTCTCTGGCTTTGTGCCTTTGATTTTATCTGGGGGTAAATTTCCACATCCACCGCTACAATGCCCCATTGGAGAAGCTCTTGTGTATGAGGCAGTTAAATAAATGCTTTTATTTGAATTCATACACTTAAGCAGTTATACACTACATGAACAGATGGGAGTAGAAAGAGAGAGAGAGAGAGAGAGAGAGAGAGAGAGAGAGAGAGAGAGAGAGAGAGAGAAAGAGAGATCACTTAAGATATTTCTGGGTTTTTTTGGACATTTTTCTAAATTGACATGTTCAAAATACTGCAGTTTCTTCCTATGCTACACTGAAGGAGAAAACATTTTCACATTCGACTTTTGTAGCGTTATAGTCCAGAAAAGACAACACAACCCAAGAAAGCTGACAACCCGTTCCTGTTTAGTTGTTTATTTTTTCTGATAGATGCTCCCGCCACTGATAACTGAACCAGCGTTGCGCCCAAGTAACCGTCCCCTCAATGGCACGTCGTCGGCTGGGGATGAACGTGGACCGGTACCTCCGCAGCGCTGTTCCTAATGCGCGTCTCACGTGAAGTACTCACTGAAAGTATTTATTTGCACAGAACAATAATAATAAATCCATTTCTTAACAGCTAACTGTAATTACACAAAAGAGAAAGAAAAAAAATCATACATTTTTTTCCCCCCTAAGCTTTTATACAAAACCAGGAATGCAATGCCTCGGGTGTGTTGGTGAGCAGAAACAGAAAAAAGCCCTTTTTACAACATTTACTTTCTGTATTTTGTTTTCTGTTCAGTCCGTACTGCATTTGTGCCAGGGTTTAGTCCAAGTGCCTCTGGGCAAGCGGTGTCCTCGAGGTCCACAGGGTCGAGTCTGTACTCATCACGGTTGGGTCACGTTACAGCATTACGTTTGCACGTGCGTGTTGCGTTCCTGTGTGTATGTTTTAAGGAGGTCCACGAGAGTTGCATCAGGTTGTGCTGGTGGGGCAGAGAAAGCAGCGCTGACACCACAACAGCCTTGCCGAGGAGGTGTGGCCGGGGGCGGGATTCCAACAGCCAGAGGAGGGGCTTCCAGCAGCTGGGGGAGGGGCTTTGGGACTCTCGGTGCTGTTGACAGAGACGTCCTCAGAAAAGAAAAATTCCAGATATACTGGACTTGACTCTTAAAAAAACTGCTGGAAAACTAGGTGGGATTTTTAAAAAATGTACAGTCACTTGATGTATTACTAAATGATAACAATTTTGTTATTAAAAAAAGGTAAAATTAAAACATTTTTTAAAAGTAAGAAACATCCAGGGTCTTAATTTCAATACTTTGCAAAACAAAGTAATAATACCAAAGCCATGAGTGTTTAAAGATGTACATAAACACACACCAAAAGACTAATCAGACATTCAGCTTAAATCAAAATATTTAATAAAGAGTTGATAGCCTCAATACCAAGAAATTCGGCTTTTAACAGAACATTAATTTTTCAAATCTGCTGAGCAAACTTGTATTCATTCAACATATAAACCATACATGATAGACTGATCAAATAAAGCATAAAATACTTCACTACAAGATAAAAAAATGCCCCCATCCAAACATTTAATCGTTAGCACTAACACATGCCCCTTTACCCTTTAAATTTAAGGAGGATGCCGGATATCGTTACAAAGTGCATAAACACGACGGCTTGGAAAGTCAGCGTGGCAGAAAGCAAACAGACCGCCGGAAAAGGAATAAAAAAAGGAAAGAGAAAGTAAAGGATTTTGAGTGCCAGTGTGAGTAGTCAGAAGAAAAGAGTGTAGAAAAGAAGTCTTTAAAAGGCCTGGTAATGAGACATGGTTGAAGTGAATGGCGTATTTTTTCTTTTTTTTTTTTTTTTTGGCATACCTCACTGTAAAATGCTCGCCCCTCAGATAACCCAAGGTTACCTCTGCACCTGACCAGCCGCCCGAGCAGACCACAGCCCTCGAGATATAAAGAAATAAACCAAAAACAAAACTCGGAAACAGTCTGTGAACCCTGACCACACTCAGAGCAGCATAAACCACAAGCCCCACAATCCCCAGCCGTCCCAGCCCGCCAATAGTCTGCGTCCGAGCACCGGCAACTTACCATTGGCCAAAAAGTAACAATTATGTAGATTATTCGCTGGAGTTCCAAAAATAAATTCTAACTTATGTGATTGTTGCTGTGTCTATTCGTAGTTTACGACAGCCAAGACGACTGTGCTTTGACGTCATGTCGCCTGCTTTCTTCTCTTGAATTTTCATAATGACCAGACTGAGAACCCAGGAGCAACTGCCTACTACTTTCAACAGGTGTGCTGCTCCCGCTATTACTGAATGAGAATGAGTATTAAAAAAAGAACAATAATTCAAATGTTCTAAAACAATAATTAAAAATGCTATATAAAGGAATTACTCAATAAATTATACTTTTGTAAAATTATCATCTTGTATGAAACACCTTAAGAACAATTATGTTCAGAAATGAACCAGCAAACCATGCTGGATAGGCACAATTGCAATGTACATACACTAATTATATATATATATATATATATATATATATATATATATATATATATATATATATATATATATATATATATATATATATATATATATATATATATATATAAAGAGATCATTCGTAACAACATGTTCTGTTACCCAACAGATCCAACCTCCCTCTGTACAAACCAATCTCTCTCAACATGGGATGACAGAGGAACAAAAATCAGGATACCTCAAAATGACAAATTCACACACAGGCAGACACACACACACATTAAAAAAAATACAGATTATGGCGGCAGCAGCAAAAAGAAACTCCAATGGAAAACATGACTTTTGTTTTTGCATACAACTTTTTTTTCTCACTTTAAAATAAAAAAAAAGACTGAATTAAGTTGTGGCAATGTGGTTTAACCGCTCAGACACAGAGTGCTTCAACATCTGCCTTCCTAAGACAATCACCCATTTGGCAACTGGAGTCTAAATCATATTCCACTTCTTGTTCTCTTCCTTAATTGTGATTGGCCGGAAGGGGTCCTAACCGCCTATGATTCATCTCTTGGCATGATCAGTGATCCAGAATAATCTGCCTCGTCTTCTCTCAGATATATACCTATTAAACAACAAGGACGTCTTTAAATTGAGCGCTGAATATGTTTTTGTCCTTTCCGCTGTTGTTCTTTATTTATCTGTCTGTACAGTGCATGTCCCCCCGTCCCCGCCCCGTCCCGTCCCCCCCCCCAGCAGGGCCGGGGGGGGCTCAGACCATGGCGCGGTAGGGTCCCTGCATCTTGAGGAACTGGATGATGAAGGAGGGGCCTCCGGCGACGATCTGGGGCGGGAGGTGGCTGAGGGGGCAGTTCTCGATGCTCATGATGGACAGCTTGCTGCACAGCGCCAGCTCGAAGGGCAGGCTGTGCAGGTTGGGGTTGTCGTTCAGGTACAGCTCCTCCAGGTTCTCCAGCGTGCCTGCACGAGAAGAACGGTGAGGGGAGACGGCGAAGGGGCGGGACGACGGGCGGGCGGGACGACGGGCGGGCGGGACGACGGGTGGGCGGGAGGTTCGCTCTCGGGGCAACGCGGAGCCGGAAATCTGATTTAGTTTTTTTTTGTTTTCTTTTGGGGGGGGGGGGCTTGGGGTGCATGGCTACATGGTTCATTGGACAGAAACCCAAGCACTGCTATTATTAGTGTGTGCTAATATTCTCGTCCCCCCCAGAAGTGCTGCAGTGAGTTCTCTCCCAGCCCTAGGTGTGTGTGTGTGTGTGTGTGTGTGTGTGTGTGTGTGTGTGTACACCAATCTCCTCAGGTAAGTGCTGAAGAAGGTTCTCTCCCAGCCCTAGGGGAATATGGGTGTGTGTGTGTGTGTGTGTGTGTGATGTGTACACGCACCAATCTCCTCAGGTAGGTGCTGCAGAAGGTTCTCCCCCAGCCCCAGGTGAGTCAGGTTAGTCAGGTGACCTACTCCTCTTGGCAACGTGGTCAGCTGATTATTGGTCAACACAAGTTTCTAAAAAATAAAACAAAAACACATACAGAATCAGGCTGAACATGCAATATCGGAGCACACAGAGGTAGGTGATGGGTCAACACTGGCTCCCCTCAGCTCTTAACCCACAACTTTAATCGAAAGTTGAAAAAAAAACTCCATAAGTAGCAGCAACGAGCTCAAAGGTGCGTCACGTGTAGGTAACACGGCTATAAAGGATCAGGTGTGTCACCTGTAGGCGACACGGCTATACTGGATCAGGTGCGTCACCTGTAGCATGGCTAAAGGGGAGCAGGTGAGAGTTTGTAGGTAGCGGGTGGGTCACCTGCAGGTCTTTCAGGTAGGCGATCTCGTTGGGGAGGGACTCGAGTTTGTTCTCCTCCAAGTCGAGCTCGCGCAACTTGCGCAAGTTACCGATTCCATAAGGCAGCTTCTTCAGGAGGTTGTTGGACAATATGAGTACCTGCGGACGTGAGCGCAACACAGGAGATGAGACCTTAACGTGAGCTGGCCAAATGTCTCCGAGTTGTCTCAGAGTTCATAAGTTGTCGCTTACATGAACTCTGGATAAAGCAAGCAAGCAATAAGAAGCACATATTTTAAAATATATCCCTGAAAAATGAGCAAATCCTCAAATCGGATTTTATTCGTGGGGCATCTTATTGGTGTCTTTGTCTATGTAAATGTATGTAAATGTATATATTTTTTCTGCAAATCTTTAAAAGCTTCTTCCATCATGCATGCATAAAGTTCGAATCCCCCCCACAACACTGCACACTCAGCTACACAAATCCCCCCATAACACTGCACACTCAGCTACTCAAATCCCCCAATAACACTGCACACTCAGCTACTCAAATCCCCCAATAACACTGCACACTCAGCTACTCAAATCCCCCAATAACACTGCACACTCAGCTACTCAAATCCCCCCATAACACTGCACATTCAGCTACTCAAATCCCCCCATAACACTGCACACTCAGCTACTCAAATCCCCCAATAACACTGCACACTCAGCTACTCAAATCCCCCAATAACACTGCACATTCAGCTACTCAAATCCCCCCATAACACTGCACACTCAACTACTCAAATCCCCCCTACAACACTGCACACTCAACTACTCAAATCCCCCCCACAACACTGCACACTCAGCTACTCAAATCCCCCCCACAACACTGCACACTCAACTACTCAAATCCCCCCACAACACTGCACACTCAACTACTCAAATCCCCCCCACAACACTGCACACTCAACTACTCAAATCCCCCCCACAACACTGCACACTCAACTACTCAAATCCCCCCCACAACACTGCACACTCAACTACTCAAATCCCCCCCACAACACTGCACACTCAGCTACTCAAATCCCCCCCACAACACTGCACACTCAGCTACTCAAATCCCCCCCACAACACTGCACACTCAGCTACTCAAATCCCCCCATAACACTGCACACTCAGCTACTCAAATCCCCCCATAACACTGCACACTCAGCTACTCAAATCCCCCCATAACACTGCACACTCAGCTACTCAAATCCCCCCATAACACTGCACACTCAGCTCCTCAAATCCCCCCATAACACAGCATACAAAGCTCCTCAAAGTTCCCAAACTCCTCAATCGTGAAACCCCGTGTGTGTGAGGAAGAGGAGTGACGTGCCTCGAGGGACATGAGGCCGCAGATGTCCTCAGGGATCTTGGTCAGCTGGTTGGTGGCCAGGTTCAGCTCCACCATGCTGGTCCACGTGCCGAAGTCCAGCGGCAGCGACGTCAGCTGGTTGTCCTGAGGGCGAGGCGGTTCACACGCACCCGTTAAGCCCAACAAACAATGCGTGACAGGCGGGGTGGGGTTAGGGTCCGCCACATGGCGTGGAGGAGTTACGGCAGGCAAACGGTGGCTGCTTGTGTTTCATCGCGGTTTCACTACTGGGACCAGATGCTTCTGGAGGACAGAGTCTCTCCAAAGAGCACCTTAGGAACGGCACCGTGAGCTGCTGAGATCATTACCGGTCTGTAACCATCATGCACTTGCTTACTCAGCTTGTTGTTACCTCTACTTGACCTTTGAACTGGAAAATGCCACTCGAAAAGCGGGGATAATTAAAGAAAATGGCCATTAGGAGGCGCTGTGGTGCAACAGTCCCTGAGCCCTCAGTGAACTGAGAGACTCCTGACCAATCTGAAGATGTTGCAAATGATTTCAGTGAATTATTCAATTATTAGGTGATCCAACACACAATGAAGGTCAATCTAGCCATGTCAAGGCTGGTGGGTGTGTTTTAATATATGGCAAAGCCTATCACAATCTCAATGGGCAGTCAGATAATTGCAATACCATATCTCTGGCCGTATTGTCCCAGGCAAATCCAAGCAGACAGTTCCTGCCATCACCATCACCACCAACCCATACTCACTGGATACGGGGGGACTGTCTACACCCTGCAGTAAATATGTTTTAAATAACCATAATTCCACCACAACCTGTTCAAACACGCGTTCAAACACAGGTACATTAAGTCCTCAACATTTATAAAAAAAAAATAATAATCAGAACTTGCTGAAAGTTCATTTTAACGAACTTCTGCAGAACTCTTCTCACCACATTAGCAGACTACATAAAAGATAAACATCTTGTTTAAACATCACCGCACGCCATGAACTTCTGACCTGGAAAATCAAGTTGACGAGTGGCGGAATCTCCCCACCTTAAGTCTTCAGTTTTCACAGCCTGCTGAGGTACGGTTCACTCCAGCCTCTGGTGGAACCGCACCCCACTCCCTACAACCACTTGTGTGTTAAGGGGAGTTCTTTCCTGTCTGAACTTTAGCTCTGTGGAATGTGAACCGTGGCTTTACTACAACCAAGAGCAGCGACATATAATGGAACCGTAAAGTTTCGCACTGCTTGGGGGGGGGGGGGGGGGGGGGGGGTGGGTGTTCCTCACCTTCATATTGAGCTTGCTGAGGACGCGGGCGCGTGAGAAGATGCCAAAGGGGATCTTGTTGATGCGGTTGTGCTCCATGTTGAGGGAGTAGATGGTGGAGAACTGCGACGGGCCTCCCACCGGGTACGACTGGAAGCAGTTGCGGGCCAGCGTCAGGCTGGTCAGGTTCACCAGGCTGGAGAGGAGGCCCTGCCGCACACACACACACACACACACACCACAAAACACGTTAGCAGCCGCCCGTGGGTCGAGAGGCACAGCGGAGACATCCACGGATCCCGCGCAGTTTTTCCATCCGATGGGTGTAAGCGAGTCACGCAAAGAAAATGCTAAACATCTGCAGAGGAAAACCCAGACTTCCTGACACAGATCCTCACACAATAGGAGGAGAACAGGTCCAGGGAAGAGGACCACACAATTAGTTTAATCCTGCTAAGGCAGAGGAAGAGGAGGTCTTCAGCGCTGGACCCACCCGATCTTTTAAAAGTAGGAAGTACGACAACCCTGCACTGGAGTGAAGCAGCTACAGAGTTTAGATAATGAGAGTGATGATCGCTGGGGACGGACACGCTCTTAAGCTAATTCCCTGCCAAACTATTTGGCCATGTTTGTTGCAGGGGTGTAAATATCTGACCTCACAACGATTTGATTACCATTCTGTAGGGAGTGATTCATTGCATCATGAAATTCACCACTTAACCACCTTCGAGTCTAGGGGAACTATTTATACAGCTTCATAAAGAAATTAAAACAATAAACCAAAAATTTTTTTTGGGACAAAAAAGCAAGTGCATATTTTATTACATAAAAATAATAATGACAATTATAATAATTGTGGCATTCAAAGACGGAATGCAAACAGATGGGCACCTTCAGACTGATACACAGTGCTTTATCACACCCCTGTGTAACAGTCTCTGTGGTATTTATTATTAAACACCATGCCATTGAACCTCCTGCTTGCTGGGCGCTAGGAGCCTTACTATGGTCATTTTTTTTAACCCAACATTCGCAAGAGATTTAACTTATTGATCAGCTAAGATTATCAAGGCTCCCCAGTGTCCCAGAACGGCGTTTTTTTAATGGCTCGAGTGTGCGTGTTCACGCGGTTAGTTCCGATGGATCTAGATTTAGGAGTCAGGACGCCGAAGACGCAGTCAAGGGCAAAAAAACGCTTCTACCAGTTGAAAACAACAAGAAAAAGATGCTGTGACTTACTGCCACGCAAGACCTCCTTTCGTGCCACTAGACGAAGACAAATTGCGGAGATGAACGCTGATACAAGCGAGACTGAAAGTCCCTGGCTGTCCGCATCATCTCCATCTGAAGACACGATTGCTAAAGCTCTGCGTCCACTCATTTACGCTTGTGCTACGAGAGCAGCGACGCACAAAGAAAAAACAAAAGTGACCGAACGAAAGCAGGCCGCAGTTCAAACGCTGTAGAGTTCAGTTGCAGTTTGCAGTTGGGACGGGTTTCGACCCACCGACCCCATGGGTGAAAGACTCCATCAACTTCAGCAGGCCAACAGGCTCCCCAAAGAGGTGCATGTCTTTATTGACAACAATGGAGTAACACTAGATTAACCAAGACCTGACCCTAACCGCCCCTGTCCTCTGCTGAAGATAAACTCATCACACTATTATTTCAGTTTGTGGTTCAGTAGATGTTGAGCAAACCCCAACGGGACAGGGGCATCGGAGTCAACTGTTAGATTAGTGAAAGTAGCTAGTCAGAGCTGGGCCGCCATTTCAGAGGTTCTGGCTAACGAGGTTAGACGAAGACTTGAGCGATCAGCAATGAGTGATGTGGTCTGATCTAAAAGTTCCCTTCAGATGTAGGGCAATGTGGTTAAAGAACTGGAGTTCAGTCTTCAGTTGTCAGCATCTTTTTATAACTCGAGTTTGCAAACTACCTGTTAACTCTATTCAATATATCGAAAAAGAATTACAGTACTATAAAAAAATACACCACTGTGGAAATCAAGGGTCTTCAAAGTATATTGCTGGATAACAAAAAAAAGGCCATTTAAACTTCTCCTTTCACCAAAACATTCAAATGTACTGTACAAAAGAATCATTGGATTTACCTTAGAAAACACTGAAATGAAAGGGCTCCCTTAAAAACCTGTGTCCTCTTCAACATCCTACTGTAGCTTCACTCCAAGGCTGTCTGATGTTGACCTCTTATCACACCTGCTTAAGGTCCCTGGGGCCACCGACATGACGTAACGCGGGTCAGATCATACGAAGCACTAAAACCCTGCGCTGCTGCGGTTTCCCGAGACAACACTACGAAGTCTCCGTGCTTCAAATGGGACAGCTCACCACCAAACAAATAGGAGAAACAAACAAAGGGAAAAGCTACTGTGTGAGCCAGCCAATATTGCCCCCCCCCCCCACCCCCCACCTTTGAAGGAGAGCCAACCACAGACGCTTGGCTGCTGCTTTTCTCTTCTTTCTTTTCTTTTTTTTGTTGAGTTTTTCTTTGATTTACCTCAGGTAGCACAGAGATATTGTTGTTTTCGAGGTTTAGCTCTTCCAGCTCCCGGCATTTCGCTAACGATCGTGGGATGGCTGACAGCCTGTTGTACCGCAGGCCCAAGCGGTTTATACTCGATAGATTGCCTGTAACAATAGGGAAGAAATATCACACATTATTATATATATATAATCTTTGCGTGTTAAAATACTAAGGCATCATCTTAAACTAACAATCACATCCATAGTCACACAAAAAACGGCATCTTTCTGCAAATCCCAAAATTGTAAATGGAGCTCACAGTGTTGTATTAAATGCAAGGGTGCAAGCGAATATCATAACACAGGCACGACACAGAAAGACGTCAAATTCTACACAGGCCGGTGGAAGAGAGAGGACGGCGGGAGATGTGAGGTGTTCCAGGCGAGAGAGCGCCACCTATAGTCTCGGGGAGGTCCAGGAGCTCGTTGTGCTGCAGGTCCAGGTTGGTGATCTGGGCACAGTTGCCGATCTCTTTGGGGAGGTGCTCCAGCTGGTTGTGGGCCACGTCCAGGGTGATCAGGTTGCACAGCTCGCCTGCAGAGCAAAAGCACAGAACCGTCACGCATCCTGCTAGGCAGGAACCACACGTCCAGGGTGCCCCAGAGGTTCGTTTCCTGGACACAGATCAAGCACGGTCGAATCTAAATATCGGCGCCAAAGGTGACTTAGCACTCAAAAGTCTACTCTAGTCCCGGAAACAGTCCCTCAAAAGTCGCAGCCCATGACAGCTCGTTTGCTGGATTCAGTGTTTCCAGTAAAGTCCCACTGGGAAGGAAGTACTTGTGACTTATGACAATAAAATCTCGCACAAGACGTTTTGGCAGAGCTAGACGACCATGACGTCGCATAACTCTGTCTCCTCCCTGCTCAAACAGCTCCATGTGAACTCGGCGGCTTGGTACCAATCTCCTGAAGAGCCGAATCGGGCTCTCAAGTCACCACCACGGAGGCCCTGCTGCACTGATTCTGCCCTGCACAGCACTGTACAGTTTGGGGGGGGTTTTCCCTGAAGTGATACACACCATTAAGCCAGTGAGTTAAGTGGAGAGAGCAACTGCCTCCACTGACCAAACAGCTGAAGCCCAATCGCACATCTAGGTCCACTTATCCCCCGATCTAGCTTTAACAGCATGTTCATCGGAGCCTCAAAGCTCGGCATATCTCTGACCTAACGCTAATGTAACTACTATTTGATTAGGATTCTTTAGGAAATCATTAGCCCTATCCGGACGGGATTCGTTTCTCAGGGGGTCCTGGGGTAATTTTCTCTTTTACGGGGGGTCCGGAACGAGCATGTCCGTGTTTTTCTCAGACGTCCTCAGAGAAAATTACAGGCGGAATTACCTACTGTTTTTCGCTGTACTCCGTGGTCGTCTGGTAATTTTAGTCCCGTCCAGATCCACATGTCTGAGTTTATACATGCAGACATCACCTCGCGTTTAATAAAACAGCTATATGTCCACTGCCACGCACCGTAGTTACACGTTGGGCGCGCGTTTTCACAGAGATCCACGTAAAGACAGCGGCGAGCGAAAATGGATTTACTGGATTTTTTAATGGATTTATTTTATTTTATTTAACGGATTTACTTAGCTATTTACATTCATTAGTGATTTTTAGGGTTCACACACACATAGTGTGGGAACCCTATTGTAATTGCTGGTATTTTTCTTATTTTTTTCTTATTCTTTTGCCCATTTTTTGACATAAAATGCATCGTGCAGCCTAGACCGTAATGCCTAGAAAACCCAATCTTGGCAAAAAGGTTCAGTTACCTCCAAGGACCAGATTCCCATACAGGGACCCAAATTGGCCTGATGGTGGCGCTATAGCAGACCATATTGACTTTTTGTCCATATCTCCTACACCGTAGGTCCTAGAACCAAAATTCCAGTTCCTATGCATTCCTTGACTAAATTCAATAGGACAATTAATATACAACCATTAAGCTCCGCCCACTTAGATTTCGAGTTAATTTGCATAATGTGCAAAATCACACACATCTTTGAGCGCGAACTAGTCCCTGGATTTTTCACATACGTGCACATATGTGGTATCAAAACGTTCAGAAGAGTCTGAACTTTAAAATGTATCCAACAAAAATGCTAATTTCTTCACTACCTAGTCAGTATAAGCCAATCAAATGAGGGGGCGTAAATTCAATAGTAAATTTTGCACAAATGGAACTCTAACTTAAGAAAACTTGCATGTAATGAGATGGCACTTCACAGACAGCTTCCGTGTGAGGGTCTGGGGCAGCTCGCAGTGGTTGCCATACCTCACCTGCTAGGGGGCGCTATAACAT
The DNA here is from genome assembly GCF_052324685.1 of Brachyhypopomus gauderio. Lineage (NCBI taxonomy): Eukaryota > Metazoa > Chordata > Actinopteri > Gymnotiformes > Hypopomidae > Brachyhypopomus > Brachyhypopomus gauderio. Next base: position 2,640,745 of record NW_027506867.1, read on the forward strand.
GCAAAAATTTGCCCCATGCACTCAGATTGGCCGATCCACATGAAACTTGACAGACATCATCTATGGGCCTCTGGAAACCAGGTCCTAAAGCAGACATGCCATACTTCCAAAATGGCTGACGTAATCGGCCAATCAGTGATCGGCACGCGTTTGACAGGCTTACCATTGGTCGATCTGCACGAAACCTCTTGGGTGTGGACAAGTGCACGCCCCCTATGACATAATCCAGCCGGGTGTCGATTGGCCACTGGGGGGCGCTATTGCAAAAAAAGCAAGTGTATCCCCTACATAATTCCACTTGGGAACATGCAATTGGACTCTTTTGATTCCTTGCAGTAGTGCGAACAACTTTCCCATTACATGTCCTATTAAAAAATGCACAGTTTATTTACAGTTAATAATAGTTTGAAATCATCATTTTTCATACTCCTCCTAGGATTTTCATACTATCATGTCAAGCAAAGTCTTATAATACTCTACAGAGTGTGAAATCAAAAAACAATCCAAAGATTTTGAATTTGAGTACACTTATACCTGCTAAATATTTTTTTAATGGACAGCATCGATACATATAATATTCATATTCTTAAAGCTCTTTCATATTTTACCCAATTCTGACCAAAATGCACAAGCCCATTCAGAATCCCATCCTGAACAAATTTGTCAAGTTTCATCTAAATCGGTTATCGTATGGCTCTACAGTGCAGTATTATATACAATGCATAAGAATGCATGTAAAGTCCCTCTGTCACCTTCTCCTTCTCACACGCACGCAAGCTGAAACTCACACTCTCAGTCTCTCTCACACTCTCACCCACATTCCCCCTCCCATCTCTGTGCCCTAAGTAAACATTGCTCTGGCTACCTAGATCTCTCTGTGTCTATTAACCAGGCACACACACATACAGGCACAAGCAGGCCTTCCTATAGCATTCACAATGACACTTCCCTAGCCATACCCACCCATATCTCAGTGACTAACACATGCTCATACAAACTGATATTTGGCTTCTTTTTTTGTCTCTCTCTCTCACACAAACACACAGACACACACACCTTTATACCTATATGTATGTATAGTTTCTATGTATACTTATGTATGTATGTATTAGTATATGTTGTCATAGTTTCAGTACATACACTACCACACACACACACACACACACACACTTCTACCTAAATGTATGTATAGTTTGTATGCATATCTGTCCAGTCATAACAGTCATGTCAGTCCAGTCATGTCAGTCATTTCAGTCCAGTCATATCAGTCATGTCAGTCCAGTCATGTCAGACATAAGTCATGTCAGTCATATCAGTCATGTCATTACAGTCATGCCAGTCATGTCACTCATTCCAGTTATGTCAGTCATATCAGTCATATTACTTTTGTTCATCATGCCAGTGATGTCATTTCAGTCATATCAGTTATGTCAGTCATGCCAGTCATGTCAGTCATGTAATGCCAGGCTTTGCAGACTACATTCATACTTTGAATACACGGGCAGTCATGTTAGGCGTGCAAGGTGTGCAAGGAGTGAATTAACAAAGCATAGTCTCTGGCACCCTCAATCTCTCTGTCTGTAATATACAGGCCCAATCATGTATAGACACAATATAGGCCTTCCTATATTGTTCACATAGATGCAGCCCTAGCCAGATGTGCTATTTCTGTGTCTCCCTTTCTGACACACGCAGATGTCATCACACACTATCTGTAGAGCACACACTGGCCAAACCCAAACAGCTTCTTTTCACTTTTAGGTCTAAAGGACCTTTTGGGCTTCCTTTTGCCTATTGAGGCCAAAATATGCCTATTTGTGTGTGAACCCGCCAATCGCCGCTTGCGGCTATATTTTATAATGTGTTTTCTGTATTGGTTTAACAAAATAGCTTAACTTAAACGGAGATCTTAAATGCTGAACTGAACAGTAGTAAAGTTAAAAGTTAAAAAGGAATCATCAGAGTTAGCAGTGTGACATTATTAAACATGCTATCACGTGACAAGGCGATGTCATGTGACCGAGACAGCCAAAAACTCACGGGTCCTCCTGTTTTTTCAATTGCTGTCCGGATGCAAGAGTTTTATCACTGAGTACAAGGGTGAAATATTTTTCACAGACGTCCCCCTGAAAAACTAATCCCGTCCGGATAGGGCTATTCAACGCATTAAGGAGTCTCAAGTGTCACCGTGATTATGGCTCAATGATTTGTTGGTACACAAATGTTACTTGGATAGGAAGTGAGTCCAGAACATTCGTGCAACTTTGATTTGCACTCCCGTTGCAAACTAGCTTTTAGAGCACCTGCCTGTTCTACCCACTCACCCAGCTAGCCTCTAGAGCGCAACACCTCACCCCAGCTAGCCTCTAGAGCGCAACACCTCACCCCAGCTAGCCTCTAGAGCGCAACACCTCACCCCAGCTAGCCTCTAGAGCGCAACACCTCACCCCAGCTAGCCTCTAGAGCACAACACCTCACCCCAGCTAGCCTCTAGAGCACAACACCTCACCCCAGCTAGCCTCTAGAGCACAACACCTCACCCCAGCTAGCCTCTAGAGCACAACACCTCACCCCAGCTAGCCTCTAGAGCACAACACCTCACCCCAGCTAGCCTCTAGAGCACAACACCTCACCCCAGCTAGCCTCCAGAGCACAACACCTCACCCCAGCTAGCCTCCAGAGCACAACACCTCACCCAGCTAGCCTCCAGAGCACAACACCTCACCCAGCTAGCCTCTAGAGCACAACACCTCACCCAGCTAGCCTCTAGAGCACAACACATCACCCAACTTACTTCTAGAGCAATTCCACTCTGCAAACTTCACCTAGCTTCTGCATTTTTAAACGACGAATGTTTATTTAGCTGGAGCACACTAGTTTACTAGCGTCTAAAGTTTACTCAGCTTCTAAAGTTTACTCAGCTGCCAGCCCGACTGTCGGGAGTGCACTCCTTTTGCAAAGTAGCTTCTAGAACACTCACTCGCTCTACCCTCTCGCCCAACTAGCTCCGACAACAGCCACTCGCCAAACTAGCTTCTAGAGCACACTCCCTCAACAGCGCCCAATTAGCTCCTACAACACACTCTCTAGTTCAGCCAGCTCACTCACTCAACTAGTTTCTAGGACATAATTCCACTTGCAACCTGCATCTACGGCACGTTCACTCGCTCGTCTGCCTTCTCCTGCAGGCTGCAAAAACACGCCTAGCCACATGCGGGAGTCCCCCCCCCCCCCCCCAACCGCACACCCCTCACCGATCTCGGCGGGCAGCTGCTTGATCTTGTTCTCGCGGATGCTGAGCATGGTGAGCTTGGTGAGGCCGCGGATGTCCTTCTCGACGGCGGTGATGCGGTTGAAGCGCAGGTAGAGCGTGGTGAGCGAGGCCAGCCGGTACACCACGGCCGGGATCTCCCTCAGCTTGTTGTGCCGCAGGTCCAGCATGCGCAGCTTCTTCAGGCTGTCCAGGGAGTCCGGCAGGCTGGTGAGGGAGTTCTCGCTCAGGGCCAGCGTCACCAGGCCGGCCAGGCAGCCCACCTCGGCCGGCAGGCTCTGCAGCTTGTTGCTGTACAGGTAGAGCTCGGTCAGCTGCGTCAGCTCCTTGATGGAGGGCGGCAGCAGGTGGATGGAGCGCTTGGACAGGTCCATGCGGGTGGAGTTCTCCTCCCGGCACTTGGCCAGCTCCTTCAGCACCTCGGCGTTGCTGGACTTCTTGCGCATGCCCTGTGCCGGGTTGGGCCGCTTGATGGTGTTGTCCACGGAGAAGGCCACGGCGGGCGGAGCTCCGCTAGCGTCCTTCTTCCCGTCTTTGGCATCTTTCCCTTTGGTCTTGCCCTCCTTGCCCAGGCTGACCGGGGCCTTGGCCTCCTTCTCTTTGCAGTCTTTGTCTTTGCCTAAAGCACTGCTCATGGTGAAAGCGCTTTGGTCCGACGAAGCATGGGACCCTGAGTCTCTCTGTCTCTCTCTTTGTCTCTCTCTCTCTCTTTTTCCTTTGCCCCCAGCCCCGTCTATCTCTCCCTAACTCATAAAAAGAAAACGTAAAAAAAAAATGGCAGACAGGCTGCAATATCTCAGCTCTTTCTTACATACCTGTTTATGTTTGTGTGTGTGCGTGCGTGCGTGTGTGTGTGTGTGATTTTCGTTCTCCAGTAAGGACGGACTGCAGCACCCAGGGGTCCCGTGGCCTTTAAAACTCCATGAGGAAGAGAGAGGCCTGGTGCGGCCGAGAGGAGAATGCGGAGGCGATGGGTCTCATGCTAGGCTGGAGAGCACACCTTCCCCTGGCAGGGTCAAACGAGGTCGTACAGAGATCTCCGCAGTGCTCGCATCTTCTGGGTCCAGCTGCGAAAACAACAACAATAATTAGTTACGATGACTGAAGTTCCCCTAGTCCGATGGTTCTCAACAGCGGTGGGGTATGAGGATTTGAATAAGCATTCATAGCTATTCATAAACCACACCGTAGGCCTAAATGTCCTTTACACTTCCATGATCTGAAAAGTCTAGAAATGAAGACATAAAATGCTGGAGGAGTGGAAACGCATCGCCACGGCTAACTCCCAACACATGATAAAAACCCGATCAAGCGGCAGACTGCTCCGACGTACACTACACCGAGCTGGGGCGCTTTGACGCATCCTGCTCACACCCAGCCAAGTTCCTCCCGTCACCAGTGAGCTGAGGGTTTTCTGGAGTCGCTGGAACCATTTGAAGCATCATTAGAACACAGAGTCTTTACATCGTTGAGAACGCAGTAGGGCACATGTTTTAAACAAACGTGCTGCTTGCAAATATTCGTAAGCAAGAGTGCAGTTCCGGACGAAGGGTGGCGTAGTACCTGTGCGTCTGGGGGCAGAAGGGGGCAGCTTCTGTTGGGGATTTGAATAACTATGAGGGGTTTTTTTTGGGTGGGGATGAAGATACTATTTTTTGCACAAACTACAAGGGTGCAGCGTTTTCACTGCACGTGTCAACGTGTACCGTACTCGAAGGACGTTATTGCGTTTTGGTCTGCCCCCCCCCCCCCCCCCGTTTCCATGCAGTAAATCACACGCGTGTGGGTGGGAGACGGTGAGTGTGGTCAGCCTGATCTCAGATCAGAGCGGCGTAAAGGTTAATGCCGCTGCGAATTATCTTTGCGAGCGCTCTTCAAAGCCCAGACTCCCTGCAGGACTCGAGACCTTTATGCCTAAAGGACCCGTGTCCTTTTTTAACACAGCGTTATTGGCACGTGAGGTCATTCATGGATCCCTCCTCTTAGGGCATGGCCGATGCTACACACTAGAGGTCTGCACTCCCGCGGTAATCCCGCGGGTCCCGCGGGACCCGACAGAATATCTTGCGGCGCGGGACAGAATTTAATTGTTATTGGCGGGAGCGGGAGTTGAATTAGTCCAGGCGATGCGGGAGCGGGACCACATATACATGTAGAAAAATCCCGCAAATTAATAAATAGTCTAGAAAATTATAATAATAACAACGCAATGATTTCCATGCATAAGGAACAGGACGAAAACAACTAATCATTCAGTAAGTAAGCAATAAACTAATTCAAAATATTGGCTAAGCAACACGTGAACGTGAACATGAAGTGTGCGTCATTTTGTCATTTTGATACAGAAATGGCAGAGACTGTAGACCAGGGGTCGGCAACCTTTGAGACATGGAGTGCCAACTTTAACATGTCCAGTCAATGAGTGTGCCACTATGGCGGCGAGTTTAAATTGTTGACCGAGGAGGGGGGGAGGTGTAAATCGACACAAAAAGTATTATATCGCGATCGATCGCCAAGTTTAAACGCCTCCGCCGTTCGCGCGAGGTGTGCGTGCAGAGTCGCGCGCTACGGTCACTCGCGAAAGTATAATCCATTAATATAATAATTTATATTATAAAATATATATTTTTGCTGATGCTGGTCCAGCGTGTCGCGTGCCAGTGACTATGCCTCGGTGTGCCAATGGTGGCACGCGTGCCATAGGTTGCCGACCCCTGCTGTAGACGGTCAACCAGTTTCAGCTGTGGAAAATTCTATTAAAACAGGCGAATACACCACAATTAAGCCAACTACAGGAAAGTCTGATGTATGGAAGTCGTATTCCATTGTAATTAATGGAGATGGAAATCGGCTTGTTGTGATACATGTCAGAAAGTGTTGGTGTACGGGATGTGTTTGGACTGTGATAAGAAATGGGACAGCGCGATCCATCGCTATATTGCTGTTTTAATAAATACATAAGAAAATTTCAAGTACTAAATCTAATTAATTCAATTCATATTAGGATTGCGGGGGCGGGGGGCGACAGAAATGTGTATGTGGTGGGCGGGTGCGGGATTAAAACAAGCGATTTTTTGGCCGGTGCGGGCGAGAGCGGGATTAAAACAAGCAGGTGCGGGCGGGAGCGGGATTAAAACAAGCGATTTTTTGGCGGGAGCGAGTCTAAAACAAGCGGGAGCGGGATTAAAAAAGCAGTCCCGCGCAGACCTCTACTACACACGACTAAACTAGCACAAAAAAAAAAAAAAAAAACAGGCCGGCCCAAAAACACGGGCACTAAATCACCAGTGACAGACACTCGACTAAAATACCGTTAGTGAAACAATGAGCCTATTTTATTAATCGAGAAATGCTGTACTGTCTGCAATGTTCACGTGTCAATTCAGTCCATGGAAAATCGTCAGTATCTGCATCATTAGACAGTCAGAAACGAGCAGATAACGGTTTCTGGCATTAACCCAAAACCCAAATCCATGCATCTATAACAAGGACACCTACAGTGAAACTAATGTGCAATGAACAGCAACGTGGAACGATAAACACTTGCCAACGTAGAGGTGTGTCGTGGGGCGGGACTTCTGCTTATTGTCTCATTCTGATTGGTAGTTACACATGATGGAACCATACTCCTTCCCGTGACTAACCAACTCACTGGCCAATCAGACACCGGAGCGTACCACCATGTGCAACAACAACGTACAGGAGACGAAACACACAAACAAGAGAACATATCTGAAAAGAGGCCTGAGCAGTGTGCAGTCGCCGGACTACCCACTGCTGGTGAGGAGACCCAGAGAGAAGACAACGGCGATTCACCTGCCCGACCACAGTGACAGCACAAATGGACTTATCCCAAAATGCGGCTCAAAAGAATATCTGAATTTAGAACTGCTCGCTGCGTTTAACGGGTTGATGAATAGTCTCGGCGCATGTCAGTTGCTACAACTTTTGCAGTCATATTTGAATTAAGTGCAGTTTCACTTTGAAATGAGAGAGAGAGAGAAACAATTAGTTGTGGGCAGCACATCTAAAGGAAGGCAAAAAAAAAAACGTGATGTTTCGCCTGCAAGTTTGTCCGCTGCACTTTCAGTGCCTTTGTGTGGTTTCTTCAGCTGACAGGGTTCGTCTGGAACACCCATGATGTGCGCAGTAGAGCTCCAAAAGCTAAAAGGTTTGAACCCCAAGTAACCAGTGCATACAGCTGGAGCCGATCTGCACCGGACACACCGGATCACCTTTATGACTCAAATCTACAATATCAAATACAATACAAAAGTACTATATCATGACTGGAGCCTGAATCTTCCTGGAAGCTTTATTGGTGCAGGTTGAGCACGCAGTCACAGGCTGCACAACACCGCAAACCAACAACCAACCAAACAAAAGCCTGGAGATATCTCTTTATCAGACCAGACAGTGCCTGTACAATGATGAGCAAGTCTGTTTGGGGGGGGGGGGGGAGTGTTTGGGGGGATGGGGGATCCAGTTTCAGTGAAAACCTTAGAAGGTTCCCTCAGAAATGCTGCCTTGGCTAACAATACGCTACCTCAGAGCAGACAGCCTATGTTCATTTAAATATATCTAACAGGCAACCAATGCCTTTCGGTCGCCGTTAGCAACATTAGCAACACTGTTTGTGTGCGTGTTTTTTTTTTTTTTTTTTGTTGAAAAAAGGGCCAGTTAAGACACGGCAAGCCAACATGAAGCCACGCTGATGTGATTATGACATTTCAGAGCCTGTTTCACCATGTCTGCTGTAGGCATGGACAGCGAATGGGTACGAGACCAGGCAGCGGTGGGAGAACACCCCAAACCAGACCATGACACGAATATTTAGAATCATATTTACCCAAAAGAGCTCACGCAGCCAATGGAGAAGGCTGGGTGGGTTAGCGTTTTGCATATCGTTCCCACCCAGTCCAATGGAGAAAGCAGGGTGGGCTAGTGTTTTGCATATCGTGCCCACCCGGTCCAATAAATCAAATCAAATATATTTGTATAGCGCTTTTCACAACATATGTTGTCACAAAGCGCTTTACAGGATTTACAGGGTTAACAATACTATGGGTACAAATACCTAATGAGCAAGCCAAAGGCGACAGTGGCAAGGAAAAACTCCCTAGATGGTGGGGATTAGGAAGAAACCTCGGGAGGACCGAGACTCAAAAGGGAACCCATCCTCCATTGGGCGGCCCGTTAACACACAAATTACATAAAAACAAATTATACAGACTAATACACAAGTTACAAATAAATCACACAATCAGACTAAGTATAAGGTAACTAGAATGAAAGTTCTGGGTGTTGATATTGTCAATGTAAATGTCTTATGATGAACGTAGGGCTGGGTATTGATTCAAATTCCAAGAATCGATCCGATTCCGATTCTGAAGATTAAGAATCGATTTTTTTCGATGTAATCCGATTTAATCGATTCGATCCGATTCGATCCAATTCGGGGTTTAGTGTTATTTAAAATGTATTTGAGCTGTTTCCTGCCTGTGTACAGAAGCAACATGTTAAAACTAGTATTATATAGATATTAATCAGCAAATAGTTACTGGTGGCTGGAAGACTGGTGAAAAGGGTCATCATAAATCTACCTTCAAGAGAGGTAATCCAGGACAATAAACAGAGGACATCTTTGAGGTGTCTATATCTGCAACAGTGGGCTCCTACTGGGACACTAACCAGTGCATTATTATTATGATTGAAATAATTAAGAATTCCCCCAAAAGCTGTTGCTACCAAATGCATTTTTATTTTAAAAGTGCTCACACTTAATAAACTGAAAGTATAAAATGTAAACGTGTATTTTTCTTTAAAGTGAGAATATAAGAACAGAACTCTCACGTTACGGTCCCCGACCCCTCCGTTTTGGGCGTGTGTTAACGTTGTCTGCGTCTAATCGTCTACGTCGGTGTATCTCCGTGGGTGCAGGTGCGTCTTGTGATAGTCTTCACCTGTGGCTCGTCTCGTAATCACGTGGGGTTGATGTGGTTTGTCTAATTAATTTGCGTGCGCGCAGCGTCCTGTGCTCGTCGTTGTTTGAGTCACACATGTTCTATGTAAACGTGTTTTATGTGCGCTGTCTGCGCTTCGGTAAATGTAATAAACGTAATGATTTGGAAAGTGCAAAGGATTCTGTCTCGTCCATCGCCTTGCGCCCAACGTTACAAGAACATTTAAAACTTTTTTTTAACTGTAAAAACACTGGGTAAACGGTCAGTGACACGGACTAACTAAATAGTCACTGACACTGGATAAACTGTCCTTCTGTTTTTAGATTTCCGATTTGACTATCGTCGTTACCGGCACTGTCCGACGCCAAGTCGTTTTACAGTTAGTTAGACCGAGCACGCCTGCGTGAATTCAGTGACGAGGCGGGGGTAAAAGTTCACTAAAAAAATCGATCTTTGGACGTACGAATCGATAATCAGATCATCATATGCGAATCGATTCTGAATCGGAAAATCGATTTTTTCAACACAGGCCTAGATGAACGCCAGGTTTTCATTCCGTGTCAGAGTGATGATACTGGTATTGTAGGCTCCAACTGCAGTGTTACTCCCCAAGTGAACCTCGGAGAAGAAAGATATGTGATGTGGTAAATATGTAACAGATTATTCAAAGGCCAAACTAAACAGATAAGTCTTTAGTTGAGTTTTAAACATTGAGACTGTGTCTGAGTGCCGAATAAAGGCAGGAAGATTATTCCACAGTTGTGGAGCTTTAAAAGAAAAGGCAATGGAGAAAGTAGGGTGGGCTAGCGTTTTTGCATATCGTTCCCACCCGGTCCAATGGAGAAAGCAGGTCGGGCTAGCGTTTTGCATATCGTTCCCACCCGGTCCAATGAAGAAAGCAGGGTGGGCTAGCGTTTTGCATATCGTTCCCACCCGGTCCAATGGAGACAGTAGGGTGGGCTAGCATTTTGCATATCATTCCCACCCGGTCCACTCAATACTGGCACTATATACAAGACACACAAGACCCCCTGCAACGACAGAAATGCAACAGAACGACCCAAAGTCTCTTTGGACGAATACCTCGTTTGGTTTAACTGGAAGCAAAATGAACAATAATATATGACAGAGAATGCTGGGATATGTCTGCTACCAAGAACTTTCAGTCTGGATACATTCTGAACGTGCATGGGGGAGGTGTTTGGAGGGGGGGGGGGGTGTTGGGCATGAAACATTTCTGACTGACTCTCCAAACAAAGGCTTTAAGAGAGAACAGAGTGAAGTGAAATAGTGAGAGACTGGTGAGGTGTTATCTCTGAGAGAGAGAAAGAGCCAGAGAGGGGGAGAGAGTGCCAGAGAGAGAGAAGTGGGCGAAGCCTGGAGACTAGCACAGAGAGGCAGGGGTCAAACTGCATAACTTGTTCCTTATCCTACATCTCCATCGAGCAGAAACACACGTACACATGCATGTGCGCACGCACACTCACACACACACACACACACACACACACAGTCTCTCGCATTCCTCGCCTCAGGAATTCTTAAGCCCGCTGTCACTGAAGCCCCACATGACAGATACGTCTCAGATCGTTCCTCAAAGCCGGGTCAGCGCCAGCGCCAAAGGCTGGCCCAGCCCGACCTTCTCTGGAGTGTGCACCACGCACACCCCTGCGAGTTAGCAAACCACCGCCACAGGTCTGAGCTGCACACGGCACGAGGAGGGGGGCGGGGGGAGACTTGACGAAGCATGTCTCAGTCTCGGCTGGTTCTCACACACACACACACACACACACACACACACACACACACACACACGTCTGCATCACTCATTTGTCCACGACATCATTGCCAGTGCATTACTTTGGTTGGATTCTGGTGCATGGCTACTCCAATCAAGAACAGCTTGGTTTTAATTGGACTGGAAATATGTTTATTAAAATGACAATGTGAAAGTATTTTTTGTAATGAAATGGATGTTTAGCTGTGGTGATTTATGCCCTAAATCAGTGCACCGATTAGTACTACAGAACAAGCACAGAATTCTTAAAATGTACCAAATTTTTTTTAAGGGGGTTGTAACACTGTGTCAACACTCACCAGCAGGACAACTATACTCCAACTATATAATAGCTATATAACTAACTATATAATAGTGCTTTTTCATGACTCTTGGCCTCTAAAAGCAGTGTCTGGCTACACGATGACCAGCTGTTTTTGACTAACATACCAGACTTTTGCAACCACATTCATGATATTACTGTTACTGAGAGTCTGATCAATCCAGACCAACACAAAAGGGGATTCCAGCGGTTACAGCTGCTGGGCTGAAGAGTCGTACTGTAATCAGTGCACGAATCATTACACAACTGCCAAGATATCCATCTGAATAAGGAAAAATAAAAAATATTACGCCCAGCCATAACAAAACATGGTTCTTTGTTTGTCGTACCAGTCCAGGTACCTGACACTTCTGTTGATAGGGTTTAGTATTCACAATACTACACCAGCACGTGTGGAAAATTACACGACAGTTAAGGTTATGATTTATAGGTCTGGTGTACTAGGTTGTATGTTTAAACACATATCGGTGGTGGCCCGAAAACACTGGACACACAACGGAGAGAACCACAAAGAAAAGGAAATACGTCCTTCCACAATCACTTCTGGTTACTGCTGCCAAGCTTAGAAATGTCCTGGTGGAAATCAATACACGTTTACCACGTCTAAATGTGTGATTTTATTTGTGATTCAGGTGCTAAAGTGCATATACATTTGCCATGAAACAACTACATGTGTGGAGTACACATAGCACTCATAACCGCCACCGGGCCGGTCAGCTCGCTAGTCACCTAGTATAGCATAGCTGGCAGGAACGACGGTTTTTCAGGCAAACATATTGAAACAAGACGGCCAGCTGACATATAAATACATATAATATATATAATACATATATAATTCACTCGTTTATTCGGTCAGCTATCCACATCGCGTATTTCGGCCGTTATTACAACGTTTGGTGGTATCGGTTAGCCTAGCTTAGCCTAGCGTAGCTGCCCAGGACGGTGGATGTGTTCTTACCTCCACAACTCCAGACACTGCGGGGTGAAGACCGCGGGCCCGGGCCCACCGGGTGGCGGATAAACGGGCCGTTAAACACAACCCGGCCGGGGAGAGCGGGCTAACGGCGGCTCTGCTCTAGGAAACAGCCGAGAGCAGCAACGGATGACATCGGTGGTGGTGGTGGTGGTGGAGGGCAGATATGACCGTGGCTACGCCGACTCTAAGCGCCCTGGCGCCGCCGTGGCTCCGTTAAACGCCGCCGTGCGTGTTTAATGATGGCGGAGAGGCTCCGGCGACGAGACGCGCCCACCCACCGAACGCAGTCCGTGTGTCGCGGCGTCTTCTCGGGCAGCTGTCATCCGCCGAGAGGCGCTCGGACCACGGACGACACAGCACCACCCCCCCGCCCCGCCGCAAGAGCGCAGTGTCCGCGGGCGCAGTCGCTCCGCTCGGCCCCGCTCAGCGAACACACACCGATAGAGGTGAAATGACCATTTTGGGACAAATCGGTCCTTTGTTTACGGCTGAGGTTCGGTCGGGTCTGATTAAACCCCCTCTCCGGGTCTGCCCAGCATTCCGCTGCCTTCTCCAGGCGCCTTTCTCTCTCTAGTCTACAGAATACGTGGGGGGGGATAAAACACTTTCTCTCCACACACACACACACACCAATATATATATATATATATATATATATATATATATATATATATATACAAATATATTTATTTTTATATATATATTAAAAAAACACACACACACACACACACACTATATATATATATATATATATATATATATATATATATATATATATATATATACACGCACACACACATTAATATATATATATATACATACACATATACACACGCGCGCGCGCGCGCACACACACACACACACACACACACACACACACACACACACACACACACACACAGCGGCCATTCCGGGGCTGAACAAAAGAGCATTTCAAACCCCCCCGATCACAGACAGCCCTGGATCGGCCGCGGGTGTCCAGCGCATGGGGTGGGGGGGGGGGACGGGGTTTTTTTGTGGCCGTAACGCTCGACACATCTCGCACAAGCAACATTTCCGAAGCGCGCATAGCAATAGGAGTGTTTTACCTTGAGAGGTGCTACTCCGCCATCCTCGCTTCCTCCTCCTTCCCTGCCCTGCTGCAGCGCGCGCGCACACCCCTCCCCTGCCGTCGGCCTGCGTCACGCGCGCGCGTCACCGGCGTGTCACGAGACTTGTCGGACGGAGAGGTGTCTCCCTGTCTGAGTGCACTCACAAAGTGCAGAGAGTTGAATTAAAATCGCACCCGACGCAGGGAATGTGCTTTATCAAACATTTAAATGAACGCGCGGTACGCCTATCAAACATTTAAGTAAACTCACACAACGCACGGTAAATGCATCAAATATTTAAAAAGCCTACACGAACACATTTACATGTGTCAAACGTGAATAATCTCACACAACGCATATTACATCAAATCGAAAAAAAACGCATAAGAGAGATTAGAAGCGTTTAAGTCGCTAGTAATACCATCCTCCAACAATCCTCTAACATGGACCAGTAAGCACACTGCCTTACCACTGCAGTGGTGTGTCGTTTTGTTTTTGTTTTTTTTTTTTTGGGGGGGGGGGGGGTGATAAATTAAAGCAGTTACACGTGTTAATTTAGTACCTAACCCACCCAACTCAACTGACTTATTCAAGTGGATAATGAAAGCCTACCTGTTTTAGTCTTGCTTTTGGGAATTTTTAATAATAATAATAATACATTAATAAATAAATCTGTATTGTTGTATCTTCTATTTTTGATTTTATGCAAATTATATAAAGATTTTTATTAAATCTGTTTTGGTTTACCTCTACATCTTTAGCTCTCTCTGCATGCACACATTTCAGTGTAGTACAAAAAGTTTCCAAAGAAACATGATGTTTTGAGGGGAGGTATTTCATCAGCTGTGTAAGCAAAGGGATTCTGGAGTTCTAGGAGATTAAACCAGTTAAAGTACTTTGAACCTCCTAGAACACAAGATATGTAATATGTGACTGATGTCATGTTGCTAACACTGACTTTACCCCCATGGTCTGGTCCTATTTTAAGATTAAGGCTTTCTGGTCATCTAGATTGAGAATTCTAAATCAAGTGTTTGATTCACATGTACCTAGAGCTGATATTTTTGAAGTTATGGCAGACTCATTTACCTTTGCCTCTATTGGTCCACTGAAGGATATTACTAGAATGGAAATCAGCAAAGCCACCACAGCATTGTCTCATGACATTTTTAACATGAGAAAATATTAAACACACCATTAGAGGAGTGACAAATGTTTTTTACTATTCCCCAAGAAGTGTTTTAAAGCTAGACATGACTACGAAAGCTAGCTGACTACGCTCACTTGTCAGACCATCGTCGCTGAAAAGGGTTAGCAGATGCAGCTAGCATCCGGAGAGCACAGTACATGTGATGCTTTGTTAAAACGTGCATTTTTTAACCTTAGGTTGTAAGGGGTAGGTTGTGAGAGTCAGGCTGTGAGGGTTAGGTTGTGAGGGGGTAGTTTGTGAGAGGGTAGGTAGGACAGCAGACACAAAGGTTTGACTGTACACTGGAATGTGTTACCGTTGCTGAATAAACAAAAACTTCAGAAGCGCTTCGCTAGCACAGCTGACAAAATGTCCCGTTTCCCTGCAAAGCTGTTTAATACACTAAAATGTTTCTTTAACTTTTTTTCTCTTTCAATCAGTTGTAATTATTTTATTTGTAAAATACTTTGAATTGGTTTGTGGAAATGATCTCTATAAATAAGCCTGTACTGCCTTGCCTTTCCCTAACTAAGAATGTAGATCACATCTTTCCCTGCCTAAGAGTAAATAATTTTTTCACCTGCCCAAGAGTAGATCACATCTTCACCTGTCTGGTTTCTTGCCTGCCTGGATTTGAGCTGATTGCCTCTTCTGTGTTATCTTTGGCTTGCTCTACCAGACTGCAAACAGTAAAGTTGCTTTTATACAACAGCTGTTGTAAAAACACTATATAAATGTATATATAAACTGTCTTTGAACTAGAAGTCATAGTCCTTTGAAGTAGAAGTCTTTGTCCTTTGAACTAGAAGTCCTTGTTTACAAATACAGGGTGATAGATACCATTTAGCTGATAGAAAATCATAAAAACGTGAAAACAAACAAATAAATAAACAATACCAGGCCTAATAATATTTTCACGTCTATAGCTTTTGATGGAAATATACAGCTGATTGTAATTAAAAGCATGTATCCCTGTTGTTATTTTGTTCAGGATTTCATATTGAGAATCAATAAATGAATATGCTAGCAAAAGATAAGATGTACTTTCGTTGAAGTTGTTTACTTTTTTAGGGTGATATCACAAAGGCCGCCAACATACTTCAAGGCAAATGCACTGATTGACGTGTGAGGAAAAAAGGCATTTCTGGATTTGCAGGTTGTCTTGAGGATAAAAGTAGGATTTGGCATCGGAGTCATGCAGCAAAAGAAGGCAGGGACCTACATGTGGTTTTCTTAGATTTAGCTATAGAGTGTTTGGAGAGGATTCTCAACAAGTCTATGAGGGGGCAATGAGTTGTGTCATGGCATGTGATCTAAGTTGAGGAATTTGAACACGCTGAGCTACAAGATGACGTTGGTAGGATCAAAGGATGCAGTGACAAAAACCAGTGAGACCAGTGATGAAAACAGGGAGGAAGTGGAATGGGAGTCCCTGATTGGACGAGTGCAATGCAGTAAAACGGGCTTGGGTCAGGTGATTCGTGGAAAGCACTTAACAAGGCCGGATCCTCAGGAAAGAAACCGAATGGTGATTGGTTGTATTGGTGAACGGCGAGGGGACGCACGGCTCGTAGCTGCAGAAGTGCGTGTAGCAAAGTCTGCCGCATCACTGCTTGGGCAGTTCCGCATTAGATGTCATGACCTAAGAGTAGTTGTCAGTTATTAGAAGCAACTGAAAGGGCTGGTCAGTGGTTGTGGATGGGAAGAGCTCGGGCTAGGCTGGAAAATGCACCATGAAGGCAGAGCAGCCAAGGTGGTCGTGTTATTGTGCAAAGTGTTAACGCGTTAACGGTGCCCCCGGCTTTTGGTCATCGGGGGAGGCCAGGGTGGATCTGCTGTGTTGGAGAACTTTTGCTGATATAATCGTTAAAATCCACGCAGAACTGGTAGCAATGAGCATGCATTATTGGTCCCAGTAGGGCTGGGTGTGGCCTTAGTCACCGGGAACGCCAGCGTGGATTTTACGGTTTACGTCCGCTAGCAGTATTGTACTTAAGAGGTGTGGCCTGGTTTAAAAGTGAGCATAATGGTGGGTGGGGCTGGGACACCAAACCTCAGTGTTGAGCCTCCTGGAGGTGTGGCCTATAGGCTTAATTCAACAAAACCCCAATGAAGGGAAGTGCCTACATAATGAACCACGAGAAGAGTTCACAGTGTTGTGGTTGCTGGAATGAACAGAGCAAGCAAGGCCCTTTGTGAAGCTCTGATATAGGTCTAATGCAGCTCTGATATAGGTCTGATGCAGCTCTGATATAGGTCTGATGCAGCTCTGATATAGGTCTGATTGAGTTCTGATGGCAAATGACAATTAGGCCTACATCTTATCGCCTATTACCCGAAACTCTGATACAGCCAAGGACCAGAGTGGGAGGATTTTGTCAAGTAGTCTGAGCATTGTGGCCAAGAAGAAAATATTCAAATACAAGTTAATGCCTTTCATTACTAATTGATTATTACTTGTTATGGATTAGTTGTTAAGTAGCGGAAGCACTACAGAGAAAACCACAAGCTGCATTATGCAACATTATGAATATTCGAGCCTGTCTCACGGGCACTCTTTTAGACTCCTGAGCACTTGTAAGCTATATGTCTGCACGTTGTGGTACTTGCAGAAAGACCGCAGGGCTTAGGGCGCCATTTGGGATCGGACTTCACTAGCTGACGCCTTCATACACGCTCGCCAATTCCAGGGATGATCGTTAGGGGGCAGAAAAGGTTTATTTGCCCCGCTGCGTAGCCATATTCCGGAGTAGAAGGAGGAAGCCAGCAACGTCGTAACCAAAGGAGATAAAGGTAAACACTGCAGGAGAAAATCTACTTAGCATCACCATATACATTCACTTATGTTATTAATACCATTACGTGCATGGTTGTTAGTGTTTAGGATTTCGCTATTGTTTTGATATAACATCATCATTCCGTTTCATATTAAAGGTTTTTTTTTTCTCCAGAACACACAAAATGCCTGAAGTCAAGACGATGTTCAGAGAAGTTTTACCCAAACAAGGTACAAGACACGTTAAACAGAGTTTATCATTTGTACATAGGACACTCCTGTTGAGGACGTAGTGTTTGTTCTACACGGATCTCATACCTTGGCTTCAAAAACACATCAGATTGAGCACAGGGAGATATCTGTGTGGTGGTCCTTCATTTTAAAGACTATTTGCTCTCCTGACTCCATTACGTTATGTTCAGTATTCAGGTAAGACACCTGGACTGTGAGAGCCTCGTGTTGACCTTCAGATTCACCTGTGCAGGTCAGCTGTCCATGGAGGACGTGCCCTCCATGGTCCTGTGTAAACCCAAGCTGTTACCCCTGAAGTCCGTCACTCTGGAGAAGCTGGAGAAAATGCAACAGGAGGCACAGCAAGTCATCAGACAACAGGAGGCTGCACTCAGGGTCCAGCAGCAGGAGCACGCTCAGTAGAGCCTGCTGCAAATGGACGGAGTGTGCACTAGATCATGGCATGAGGGGATGGATTGGACATTTCCATCACAACCTAATATCACAACATATCACAGTAGACATCATCTGTAACATCACACCAGGCTAAGCCTTTGAGCATTACACTTATTCCCTGTGACCACTTTACGGTTTTATATCACAGGGTTATGTTTCTATGAATAATGAATACCCCCGAGTTCTATATATTATATGGTCTGTTTGTGTACATTAATTGTGATGCCGTTTTCCAGAGCCAGATTGTCACTTATTACTTTACTGAAGAATCTAGGAACGTGAGAATGCATTTTACAAAATTGACTATGTAACTGTCAACGGGGAAACGGTCAACTGCCATTGTAAATAACTGTCAGCATCAAGATCTTTTATCATTTAGATGTCACTGCCAGCAAACTGAACATACTGTATGTTTGGCTGATACTTTAGTTGCCTGATGTTTTAAGAGGGCCAAACTGGTCTAAGGTGCCCAACATCACACGCGTGTCCCACGGCAACTGATCACCCAGACAGACACAAGATTTTCGGCATTGCCAAAAAGCTTCATATTGCAGTTTAACCCACCAGCAGTTGAAAGTAAATGAAAAACTGAATCAGTAAATAAAGGTTTATAATCATTTATTTCTAAAAAACCTTCACTCAGCTGTAACCAGAAAGATGTTATACTTACTGGACTGTTTGAATTATATTTGTATTAAATTATATGCTGGCTTCCTTTGTTTAAAAGTATTACTTCAACAAATAAATATAATTCATGAGAGACAACCAATATTTCTCCAGTGTTTTCCATAAATAATGTCAACACTTCTCTGATGTTTTTATTTCTTATCTGTTTTAAACAAAGCAAGAACATTTGGTTAATACCACACGGCAAAGTTGTGAAATACAAAAATAACGTGTTCTCAACAGCAATCTGTGGCATCCTTCCGATTGCTTCACGTTTTTCTGTATTGCCATTTTTGTTGCATCCAGTGATGACATCATTAAACTGAGATGAGGAAAAAAACCCAAAAAAAACAAATACAGTCAGACTAATACAAGAAGTTCAGTCCAATGGGAGACATTTTAAACCAACAGACCTCCATCTGTACAGCTGTCAGCCCCACCCAGCCTTACAAACACTGCTAAGAAATGTGGAGATATTTCCCAAAGTTAACAGGTTTTGTTGAATAAATCCAGAAAAGAAAAGGTTTCAGAAAATTACCCATTTTCAACTTGCCTGTCATAGTTGATTACCCAAGATGTTGGGTTCCCAAATCTTGCTTCTTTAGTTTTGATTATCATGGTGAACCAGTAAAGGAACCTCACCAGTGCTCACCAGTTAGCCTCATACAAACTTCATACAGAAGTCTCACAGTTCCCTCAAAAATGCCCAACATAAACTATAAACAAAAAAAATTTAATCGAACCATATAATCTGAATCAGTTCCAAATTCCTGCTCAGTTCTGACTTCAGAATTTGGGCGTCGCTGGGATTTGCAGACGTGTGGCTAATGCGAACACGACCAATGTGAATGCATCAGCTCTCTGAGACAAACTAGAGAAGCAACACATGGGACGTGTCTCCACGCACACTGGCTGATCGTTTCAGTCCGAGAAAATTGTGGAGGGCTTTTATTTATTTATTTATTTTTACCAAACTAATCCTCCATGCCAGAGCTGAAGCATCATGAGGAGGGGGAGTGGCGTTAGCCCGCGACACGCCTGCCCAAAACGTAAGACTGCGCGTCTAACGTGAAATGCCTCTGGAGTGGCACTGAATACAAAATATGGAATGACCCAGTCATTTTAAAGTGGCACTTTCTAGGTTAGCTTATCTTGGTCACCTTGTAGGAGTGTGTACGTGTGTGTTTGTGTACGTGTGTGTGTGTGTGTGTGGGGGTGGGTGTGTGTCTAAACATTTCCTTCACTTTTTAAGCGCCTTTCCTGTTCCTTGGTCATGCTCCCCGTGTAAGCTGCATATTCTTAACAAACAGGAGGAAAGCTATACCTACACCTCTAGGACACATAGTATGCGGGTTTTAAGGAGTAGCGCTAGTTTCCCAGAAGGCCATGGGCCTCAGGGGTCTTCCTGGACCATGTCGACATCAGTATCTTTCAAGTTTGACACAGACGGCGTCTCCTTCACTGACGCTCCTCTTCTGACCTCTGGCAAAGAGAAACACAAGAGTTGAACTTCAGTACCACAACGCCCATTATTTCCAAACACAAAAGTTGATTCGAATTGCTCTTCTGCAGAACTCTTATTGCCACATTAACAGACTATATACGAGAATGTTTACACATCACTGAACAACACAGACATCTGCCCCCAGTAAACCAGTCGATTCAGTGCAGTAACTGCAAAGCAGTGCAGAGAGAGACTTCACTCACCGACTAGGACAGAGGTCCCTGAGTTTTTTGTCGATGACTCCAGCACTGAAACTCTGATCCACAAAGTCCTCAAGTAGTGAGTACGCACACGGGACATCAATGTTAATATCAGCAATGTCCACATACACTCTCTCATAGCCCTGGGGAGGGGGACAACGTTAAACAGTAACACTGCATTACTGCATCGAGTCCATTTGCACATAACTCTGCTCCTGATTAGTTGCGGCTGCAGTGCTAACGCTTTGTGGCCAGCAGGTGGCGCTCTACCTTTCTCATTTGGTCCACGGTGATGACTGAAGAGTCGGAGAGAGATTTCAGCAGCTTCATGATCATACGGAGGGCTGCGTCTCCGCTGGACTCCAGAACCATGACTATCGCCTACAGGAATCAACAAACCCAATCGTAAGTTTTATAGGTCACACTTCGCATGTCCGGTTACGGTAACTCCAACGAGCAGTTTCACACACTTTTCAGTGCAGGACAGATTCGGTTTTATTTTTGTTACTCCCTAGTTGGGCGTGTTATAACAATAGACAGATTGGAGCAAACATGGCTTGAGCCAGTAGGGGGAGCCGTGGCAGCATCGTTACCTCGTAAACAAACTGGTGGTGGAAGTGAGGGACCTCCAGGTCTCGTAGGCAACGCTCGGCCTCCGTCACGTCGCCCGACAGCACGTACTCCTTCAGCAGCAGGTTCACCTGTGCAGAGAGGTGGCGGAATCCATGGGGCCGGGCTCTGGGGTCAACTAACCAACTAACGAACCAACGAAAACTAAACAAACACAAAGGCAAACCAGCAGGCATGATCTTTAAATGGGTGGAGCACTGACCTCTTTGATGAGTTGATTGACGGGTCTCTGGCCACCGCCCAGACCCCAGAGGTTGTCGATCCGGAGTCCCGCCTCCCTGCTCATCTTCAGCAGCACGGCGGCTCGGTCTAGGGCGGCCCTGTCAATCAAGCACAGGGGCTGTCAATCAAACGTGGTGCAGTCGTTCCCAGCGCGCCACTGGTATGCGGGTTTTTCCGAAAAAGCTGCTCCTGACCAAATCGGTGTGCGTGTGGCCACAGGAGGAGCCTACCGTGTGTGTGGACAGTCCACCCGCCCCTTGTAGCCATCCACGAAGTTCGCGGGGAGGATCTGGTCAGCTACGGCCCTGGCGATGAACTGGCCCACCAGCTGGAACAGGAGAACAAAGCTGCTCTGAAAAAGTGCTCCCCCTAGTGGCAACCGACGATAGCGCAGCCCCAGTGCCTGGAGCACAGCTCTCATTTGCATATTCCACACAGCTGGCTTAAATGTATAATGTGATGTGTTTGTATACTTAAGTCATAAGTTACTGTTGCCTGGAATGCCCCCTGTTGTGTGCCAATGGTAACTGCATACCCTAAACATCCCAGTAGTGGCAGGAACTAAACGTGTTAATGTACAGAATGCCCAACTGCTCCAGGCCTATCCCAACACACCTGACCTACTGAAGCCGTGTGAAACACTCAAGTCCAAGTCTCCAGTCTCTGGGTTTTGCTATGTCTCATTCATGGTGTACATCTTATTTGCTTATGATGCGTGGGAGAATGCCTGAAACCTATTCAACTACACACAGTAGCCGTGAGCTGCAAGAATAAATTAGTTGAAAATAAAATCGAGCACGGTGAAACGGTAAATCCAGAGAGAGAGAGAGAGAGAGAGAGAGAGAGAGAGAGAGAGAGAGAGAAATTGTGCACACAGAGATCTGTAATGCTATGAGCCACTCACCCTGTTTACTTAGACAGTGGGGATAATGACCTCTGTGTGTGTGTGTGTGTGTGTGTGTGTGTGTGTGTGTATATTCTGCATGAAAGAGCTGTCGCAGCTATTCTAGCATGAACAAAATCAGCTTAAACCACAAAACTACTGTCCTCAAACAAGGACAAACAGAGAGAGACAGAGAGAGAGAGAGAGAGAGTAGGAAAGTGAGAATGTGATGGAGGAGAGTGAGACAAGTGAAAGGTAAGGGCTGAAAGCCCACAGACTCCACCCACACACCCCTGTCTACCTGTGCTCAGACTCCACCCACACACCCCTGTCTACCTGTGCTCAGACTCCACCCACACACCCCTGTCTACCTGTGCTCAGACTCCACCCACACACCCCTGTCTACCTGTGCTCAGACTCCACCCACACACCCCTGTCTACCTGTGTCCTCCACACCTGTGCACACACTTCAGCCACATCAATGCTGCACACACGCACACATAGCTGCTATGTTGATGTTACAGAAAACCCCCAGAATTCTCACCCCCTCCCAGCTGTCTCTCTCACACACACACACACACACACACACACACACACACACAATGCCTGAGCATTTTGGACAGCGGACACAGACGCGCAGGGCACGCACCCCCCCCGCCGCGGTTACCTGGGGTGCGGTGGGCGTGTCCAGCACCAGCTCGGGGAGCTCTCGCAGGACCTTGTGGAAGGCGGATTCCACCTCGGAGCACGCGAGGACACGCCCACACAGATGGACCAGCAGGCGGGAGGTCAGCTCGCGGTGACTGGCCCTCGCCTCCATCGCCAAGGAGACGGTCAGCAGGGGAACCTCGCTGCGCATGGCGCCCAGGTTCAGTTCACTCAGCATCTCCTGCATATGAGAGAGAGAGAGAGAGAGAGAGAGAGAGAGAGAGAGAGAGAGAGAGAGAGAGAGAGAGAGAGAGAGAGAGAGAGAGAGAGAGAGAGAGAGAGAGAAAGCTTCTCAAAAATAAGATCACATAAGAGCCACACAAGGACATTCTTATCCAGTCGGGTAGTGGTGGTAATGGTGGTCAGGTTCTCACATCAGCATAATCATTGCCCACAGGGCGCCATATATAACTTATAAATGTAACTACTCCTTAAATGTTAAATAACACTGAATGTATTACTTAGTCAAGTTACTATATATTATATATATATTATATATATATATATATATATATATATATATATATATATATATATATATATATATGTTTGCTTGTTGCTCTGTTATTATAACAAATCCTTTTAATTTGTTAGGTTATGAAACCCACATTAGTCCATCAAACAACGATCAAACTATCCAAGTGAATAAAGAAAAATAACATCAAAGAGATCCCATTTACTTAATAATTGTTCAAAACTTGAAATATCAAATAACTGAAAATAGCAATTGTGCTTCAAAAAATCTGCCTCTGGAAAAAGGCGGTTTCTTCAGCCACAACAAAGCTAGCTTTTACTGCCGCATCATTTGTGGTTGTGGCTTTCGCAAACACATGCTGTAAGGATCGCAGTTTGCCTTTCAGTTCTTTGGCAATTTGTTGTTTTTCCTCAATGCCTAATTTTAGCTCCATGTTTGGTCTCAAAATGCCGACGTAGATTGCACTCTGACAACCGCCACCGTTTCATAACACAAGAGACATACCGGTTTTTCTCCTTGAAGCACAAACATGTATTCGCTTTCCCTTCCATCTGCATAAATTTTTCTCTTCCTGGACATTTTGGGATCATTATTTTAATTATTATCAATTACACTTTGGCTATTGGGAAATCTCATCCATGTGGAAACACTGCAGTGTCGAGTTGCCGTCACTTTGCGGGTAACAATTGTGGGAAATGTAGTTTTTAGTCACTGCACTTTTTTGACTTTTTTATATATTTTTTGACAATTAGGCGGGTCAATTAGGCAGGCCACATTGAGTTTGACACCCCTGCTCTACACAATATCAGACACGGCAAAGGCCACGCCCTTTTTGGCCAATAGCCAAATGTCATTCTTACCACTACTTCGTTAGCATCGCCGTGTTCAAAGTATTCCTTCACGATGGGCGTGACCGTCCGAGCAAAGGCGTCCTCGTCGAGCGGGAGCACCACCGTCTCGTACACACAGTTCTCCTGTGGGAGGAGTCAAGGGCGTGTCGTATTATCAAGGGTCGGAGCTGGGGAGGTCAGCCAGAAAAAGCTAACGACCACAAACGGGTCGTGTACCTGATCTTCGTCGTAGTTGGGGTCTCGCACGTCCACCTCCCGCTCGTCGACGTACACCTGCCCAGGTGTGCCCCACACACCCTTCCCACCGGCGCCACCTGGGGGCAACACACACAGACAGATGCGTTTGAATAATGAACAGAACTGCCTCTCAGTGCTGATGGCCTTGCTGCACGTTAAGTGCGTTGTGAAGGGGATGAAACGGAGAAGAACCGTGTCAGAAGAAGAACCGTGTCAGAAGAAGAACCGTGTCAGAAGAAGAACCGTGTCAGAAGAAGAACCATGTCAGAAGAAGAACCATGTCAGGCTTTTGCGGTACTCGGCTACGGTGTCTGGAAATATCACGGAGATAAAGCCAGACAAAATGCTTTATCCGACTCCAAGCATGACTAAAAAAGGTACATGAAATAGGAAACAACAAACAAACATACAACAACCCTGAACAGATTTACATGGACAAAAATAAATATTAGGGCTGCCCTCAAATTTGGAATGACAGGGACATTAAAATGTTTGAATATTCACAGTTATACTTATCACAATGATAAATGCAACAGCCAAGATATTAAAATCAAACAGTAAATTACGTCTTTCTAAATAAAACATGCTTTTCTCCACCAGAGGGCAGTGTGGAGCTTGTTTTCTTATGTTTTAGCTCAGTAATGAAAGACTATTGAAACATGACTGTGGGTAGCTGTTTTCCATTCCACAGGGTCCCTAAGTAGTACCTTGTATTCCCTACACACTAATCACAGACTTACCAACTACAGTTGATTAAAGCCCTTCGTTCAGAATCAGAATCACACAGACGACATGATGCTTGTTGCGTTTTGTGTTTCTCTTAATAGCTGGACAATTTGGTCAGTTCTTTTATTAGCTAATGTTGCCAGCAAGTTATCAACATCGGCACCATATTTTACATCTAAATGAATATCTGGTTGATGCTGGCTGAGCAGTTTGCAATAGCCAATAATTCCCTAAAGAAAACTAATATTAGCCAATTAGATAAAACAAAGCTTGTTAACATTATAGTGGATTCTACATCACTGATGTGTGAAATATTAATATTATTATTAATTAGTCATTTGTTATGAATTAGTAACAGAGTCCACGTAAGTGGACACGTGCCTGTTAAGTAAACTTTCATGTCAACCTCCTGTGTGGTGATAAATCACTACGCCCTTCTCTTCCACTCAGTTTAAAATCCCCTTAGAACTAAAGGTTTTCACTACTGGTGGTTTGGAATCGCCCCTAAAATGTCCAGATACTCTGTGTAGTCGACCGTGCAAGCAACTGAGTGGAAATCACCTAGTGGTTTGGAGATGTTGATGCTCTAACACACAACCCAGACCTGGCAGGGAAGTGCCGAGCTAAACGCTTGAGTGTTTGAGCAAGAAAGCCGTCAACCTGCACAGGACTGTAGTTCCCCCACCAGCGAGGTTCACCGCTCAAAGTTTCTGCAAAATGACTGTTAACCATCACGGTTGTTTTACATTCGATTCCTACAAATTTCATTTAAATCAGCCCTTCAGAATTATACGTTTCGTATCAGCTAATGGACCCCTTACAAATACAGTTTATTATTATTAGTCAAATAATTGCTTACAAATTTAAATGCTACGTTTGGCTGAAACGCCTGTGAAGAAGGTAAGATTCACTTTTCGGACATTTGCAGACAGGGTTGAGTGTCAGACACATACTACACATACTGATCCTGCAGTAGACACGCATGCTCTGATCTGACATGCATGCAGCCCACAAAGCACTTCAAAGCCTTCTCACATCAGCGTGTGTGTGTGTGTGTGTGTGTGTACGCAGCATGCAGGATACAATCTAACCACTAACAGCTGATGCACAGCTGGCACAGGCCAACTACAGGCACACACACAGACAACCGGATGACAATGAGTCACTCAGACAGACTCAATAACTCCACTCATTATTAATCAATGCAGGATCATTTCAAAGGTTGATTGTCTTCCACCAAGCAGAGGTATAGGAAGAGAGACACAACAATGTGAGTGGATGCTGTGCACGTCATTCTGAAAGGCGTTTCCTCCTGCACTTCGAATAATTATCTTTAAAACGTTAGGGACAGGGAGTTGTAAGAGTATTCAACAAGAATTCAATTGGATGCTTTTCCCCCCCTAATACTGAGGTATTGCCAATCGTGCCCATTTGAGTTGGATGAGTGACACACGCAGGCCCGTGGGCTCGGGCAACCAGAAGGCACAAACCCAGCTGGCCGAGTAGCACGGCCACGGCACACACGGATGATACTCTCTCACATCCGAGACTTGTGCGTTTCAAGGAGTCAGTGCATATTTTGCCATTGTCGCTGATGTAGACGGCGAGCCGTAAGGCAAAACTAGCATGAAGATGTTATAAATCTCTCCACTGTGAAACAGGTCACACCAGCCACTACACATATGACCAAGAACAACCCTGATCTCTACACAGAACTGAAAACACGACAGGTTAACACCAGGGAGCTTTTTTTTTTTTTTTTTTTTATCACTAGCATGACTGAAATGTCTCAACTAGTGAAACGTTTAATTGAAAACGCAACTGGTCTTGAGGTACGCGTATCATTCGTCTTGTGAAGGTCAGAACCTTACACGTTTAGCTGCAGGTTTCCACATGCAGGCTGTCAAAAGGAATCAAACCTGCTTTGCCACCTGCTTGGACAAACCAAACACACACACACACACAAACAGAGACAAATAACCCTACAGACTACAGACATCTGTATGTCTCACCTGTAGTTTAATGTGCCTGAAGTAATTTGTATACTTCCAGAGTACATATACAAAATATCAATAACATTACTATTTCTTCTGTACATACTACATATGTGATGCAGGACTCATGGATCCAGGTGGAATGGTGCACATGTTTCCAGCTCCGTGTGCTGTAGTTATTTGTTGGTCACAAACAATCGAGAGAGAAGTTCTAAAGAAACTGGCGGTCAACTGCACAAACTGACCGATGCCGTTAAGTAATGAAGAGGGGCAAGGTAGCTTTTCCACAACCCAGCCAATAAAGAGAAATGTCGACATAATAGGGCAAAGAAAACGCCCTCTCAAAAGAAAGACCTGCAACGATAGGCTTTATGAATCTAGCCCTACACAATGCTAGCTCTGCAAGGCAGAGGTTCAATCCCATAATCCTCTGTCTGCCCTTTGTTGGAAGTGACACCCAAACGAACCTTCTGCAAAAATGAAAGGCCGGCCAGCCAGCGAGAGATTAGGGCCTGCCTCGATGGTAGCTCTGTCCAACCCTGTAGCATCCGAGGGATGTGAAATTGGTAGTTGAGTTTCATGAGACATCATCAATGTTTCGTGTCTACAATGTTAACTTTGTGAAGCACTCCAGAGCTGAGGAGAACGCACAGTAGGACCCGGAGTAGAGAGGCGGTCCCACTCTGGGACTGGACACGCGTTCCTACAAACCCATCCCACTAAGAACTAGGTCAACACAAGCATCCCGGTGTCACAGCCATGTGTTAGATTATAGCTTTTGTACTGGGCAAAATCACCAACTTTCTAAGCAGCTCAGTGTTCAGTATTGACTACAGGAACACAAATCTGAGATAAGGTATCTCTATACGGTACTTCATAATTCATCTACTAGGGTTTCCTGAACCTCGCGAGATGTTCTGGAAGGTTCTAGTCGGTGTATTTAGCTACCTTTCTTCGGCAGGCCTCTCCCTTTGCCCTGACGCGACCTGCGGTCCAGCACTTTGCCCTTGGGGCTGGTGGGCGGCGCCACGGAGCGGACAGCGTCCCCAGTGTCGCTGAGGGAGTCTCCCCTGCCGGAGTCCCGCGACGAGGTCTTCCGGAGACGCCGTTTGGCCTTGGCCTTGAGCCGGGCCTCGTGAACCGCGCCTGATGCCACCGTTATCCAGTTGCCATTGATTTCGTTGTTGGCTTTTGCAGCACGGCTGTTGTCTTCGTCCCCAGACTGATAAGAGTCGCTAAGGTCGTCTGGCTCTGTGAGGGTAAAGGGGACACAGATCGTGTTGAATTGTGGTGTGTTGACAATTCCTACAAGTTATTTCTTTATTTTTTGGACATCACTGTGTGGGAGGGTCCGGGCAGCATTACATCATTCCTCTTCACAGCCTGATTCAACAGCAGTGGCCACTTCAGGCCAAAATGATGGCTTTCGGTTCAAATGAACTGGCACTGAGCGACTGTGTTTATGCAGACAGTTGCCTTAATATGAGCGAGTTTCATTTCCGACACATACCTACAGGGTTGGCGTTCAGCCATGCCACACAGTCTGCTGCCATGATTCAAAGGTGGATGCAGCCGTATAGAAGACACCAGACACGGCGAGGCTGGAGTGAATGATCAGTCAGTACCTGAAAACACGTTAAACGAATAAAGATGGCATTAAAACAGCCACCTTGCACCATTTTGGCTGCTCATATCAACAAAAAATAAAACGTGCAATCGGGCATCATTGCAGGACAAGACTATTTTTTATAATATTTTTATAATATTTTATAATATTTAAATGCATCGACAGTGCAGGTCAACGACACGGCCTGATAACATAAAGTTCATACATAACTTAAAATAACATTAAACTGTTGTCGACGGCAGCTACCACAACATAAACAAACCCTGATGTAAGGCTGTAGCAGGCGTTATTGGTCGAATTAACACTATATATTTGTACATTAGTGCCATATTTACACTCACTCCACATATTTAAATTCAGTAAACGATGAATGTAAGACGGAAACGTTACTCACCGTCGTTACTATTTCGCCTTCACAATCACAAGGCACGGATCGGTGCGCGACCGTTTTGTTCCCTGCCCAGCAACTCAATTACGTATGGACGTCCTTCGGGCTTTCTGATTGGACCGGTTTATTTTAGATCGGGCGACCAATGCGACCAATGAACGTGCAGGAAAAAAAATCCTACGAAACGGCTTCTGGTATTTTCTATGTGGCGCAGGATACATTTCGTGACGCACTGCCACCTAGCGTGGAACACTGTGTAAGTTCAGCCGTTACAATGGTAATCGTTTCTCAGTGTCATAGTACAATTATAACCGTGACCTATTTAAAAATGCATCCTTGAAATGTCAGTTTAATTGAAATAAATAATTGAAATTGTTATTTTGGCGGCTGAAACAGAGTAAAAAATATATGAATTCCATCCAGTTTGTCCTTTTCTGAAAAAACAATGCAACGTGGCATTAGTGTTTATGTAGTTACTACGAAAGACATCGATGGATTTAAATTTGTGATACGCATGTTATTGGCACTCTAGGAACAGAGATGTGGTGTTCAAATTTAGCACAGAACAGTTATAAGCACTGTTGTGCATTGAACGCGTTCATATTTTTGTGAATTCTAAACACAGTTTATAAACGATGGTTGACGAGAGTGAGCGAGTGAACATTTTATTACTGCACATCCATAAACAGCCCTTGTCCTAGCGTAAATGACATAACTGCTAGTGCTAACCCTAGGTTTGTTTGAGCATTTAAATAAATTTTATGCAAATTGTACCTAGATGGTCTGGGGAAAAAACGGGCATAAGCTACAAATTCAAAATGAAGCTCATAGTTGATGAGTAGGCCCACGGACGTAATTTTGGGGGGGGGGGACGGGGGGGACATGTCCCCCCACTTTTTCAAAAGCCGGTGTTGGTCCCCCCAGTTTTTACGGTTAAAATTAAATATTTAAATAGCGACGAATCCATGTCCCCCCACTTTTGAAATCAAAATTACGTCCATGAGTAGGCCTATAAGAAGTCATTAAGAACTGCAGTGCAACAACAGCAAAGTTCAATCACCCGAATGAAGCACACAGCATTGTGTAAAGGACCTGCTGTCTTCGTTTCCCAACAAGAAGTGGACAGTCTTGTACTGGATTACATT